>NC_133619.1:652856743-652929243 GCF_048593235.1 Sminthopsis crassicaudata
GGAGGAGGAGGTGAAGATAGACTAGGAGGAGTAGGAAGAAGAAGAAAAGAAGGTGGCAGAGGAGGAGTAGGACGAGGAAGAGGAGGAGGACGTAGAGGAGTAGGAAGAAGAGAAAGTGGAATAAAAAGAGAAGGTGGGGAAGGTAGAGGAGGTAGAAGAAGAGAAGATGGAAGAAGAGAACGTCGCAGAGGAGGACGATGTGGAGGTGGGGAAAATGAGGAGGAGGAGATGGAAGAAGAGAGGAGGAAGAAGAAGAGAAGGTGGAAGAGGAGGAGGAGGAATAGGAGGAGGAGGTGGAGGTGGAAGAGGAGAAGGTGGCAGAGGAAGAGGAGAAGGAGGAACTGGAGGAGGAGGATGGAGGAGGTGGAGGTGGAGGAGGTGGAGGTTGAGGAGTCGGAGGAGGTGGAGGTGGAGGTGGAAGTAGTATTGGAGGAGGAGGAAGAGGAGGAGGAGGAGGTGGTGGTGGAGGAGGAAGAGGAGGAAAAGGAGAAGTAGGAGGAGGTAATGGTGATCATGGAAAAGGAGGAGGAGGAGGAGGTTGTTGGGGTGGAGGTGGAAGAAGAAAAGAAGGATGAGGGATTGGAGGAGTTTATGGTGGTGGTAACAAGAGAAGGAGGTGATTATGGTGGTGGTGGTAGAGGAAGAGAAGGAAGAGGAGGCAGCAGCACCAGGCACTGGGGCTCCTAGCATCCTGGGAGTGAACTGTGTTCCCTTTGTTGAAACTTTTGTTCTTGCTTCTTTGTTCTATTGCTGGAGGGAATGTAGGAGCGAGGAAAGGAAGTCTTTTACCATGCTCCTAGCTTCCTCTTTTGTTATCCCAAATTGTAAACATAAATCTTGAGCAATCTGATGATATATAGAATGAAATTCTTGGGCTGGCTGAATTAGAAGAGTCTTGGCTAACATGCTTAGAATGTTATCTGCTTTTGAATTACCATCAAAAATACGACCTGGAAGTCCAGTAAGAGAGTGGATATGCAAGATATAAATCTTACCTAGATGCTTTCTCACTTGCTCTTCAAGTTCCTTAGAGAGCTGATATATATTAGAGGCTACAAATTTTATTTGGCTGTGGCAATTCTTTGCACCACACCTACTAGATAAGCGGAATCAGATAGTATATTTATATCTCCTGGATAATAAGTGAGAGCTAGAAGGATTGCATACAATTCAGTCTGCTGAGTGGACTTCTGAAAGGAAGTTCTGACTCCTGATTTAAAATTGTCAGTAGAGTATACAGAACAAATGATATGTTTGGATGCATCTGTAAAGATGTACAGATATAGAATATCATATGAAATAATTAGAAAAAATGCATCATTTAATAATAATTGCTGAAAAACTGAAAAAAGAGTTTGGCAAAAATTAGATTCTGATCAACACATTATATACTATGTACCACTCCAAATTTGTATGGAAGTCGAATATGTCAAGTCATACCATTAAAGAAAGAGAGAAATAAAATTAGGAAAGCTAAGTCAGTTATATTCCTCAAATATGTTGCTGGGTAAACATTTGATTCTGATCAACATATACTACATAACACTCCCCATTTTCTTCAAGAATCTATCGCCAATTAGGGAATAGCCAGATTATCTTTAATGGAAACCCGTGTGTAAAATTTGGAGCTGTGGCCAATAAAATTGGCCACTCTGGGATGGTTTCACAGCATACAGTCATTGGTGCATTTGTATGAAAGGTGTATATCTAGTTACGTCTTATCCCAGATAATTGTACTGCTCACTTAAAAGCCTTTAACAAAATTCTAACGACAAGCACTGGGTAAGGAGTAAGGCTTTGTTCTGGTTGTGCTGGGAAGTTCACCCACTTTATCGCACTGTCTGCCTGATGAAGGACTGCTGTGGGTGCCTCTTTTGTAGCAAAAAGACTGATTTTCTAAGGGTTTTTAAATGACTCTTTGTCATTTGTCCATTCATATCTTTTATAAGGCTCAGCTAAGTTAACACTGGGCATTGAAAAGGCAAATCTTTTTTATATCCTCTTTATCTAGAGGGATAGAATAGAAACGAGTCTTAATGTCTATAACCCAAAGAGGCCATTCCCTAGGCAACTGAGTAGGAGATGGAAGTCCATACTGAAGAGTTCCCATAGTTTCCATTGTTGATTTACTTTTCTTAAATCATTCAACGTCCTCCATTTTCCAGATTTCTTTCTTACAACAAATACAGGGGAATTTCAAGGACTTAGAGAAGGTTATAAGTGTCCTTGGTCAAGTTGCTCCTGTACTGTATCTAATAAGGCCTGAATTTAATTGCTAACTAAGGGCCACTGTTCTATCAGTTTTCCAATGAATGAATGAATAGCTTTTCTTTTTAAATTATTTGCTCCACATTTTATTTTTTCAAAGGGAAAATTGGTGATTTTTGTGGCTATATTTCCTATCCTGCTATTTTTATGAAAATATTACTTATATTATTCACTAGCTTCTTTTCTAATTCTCTAAGATATTCTAAGTAAAGTATCATGCTTTTATTCTATAGGGATAATTTTTTTCTTTTCGTTACCTTTCATTTCTTTCTCTTGTCATTGCTATTGCCAATATTTCTAGAACAACAAAGATTAACATTTGGGAGAAGAAGCTTCCTTGCTTTACCCCTGAAATCCTTGGAAATCCTTCTAGCATTTCCCTCTTGAATAAAAATAATCTTGGGATTTAGAGATGTCCTTTCATTTCAACCATGTTCAAATGGTCTATGACTTTGACCAATATAGGTTTAAGCATAAATAAGTGTTATATTTTTGTTATAAGATGATTTAGGGAATACAATATCATTGGACTTGGAGATAGAAATTCTGGAGTTAACATCCTGCATGAGATCTTTAGTAGCTGTGTGATTTTGAGCAAGCCATTTAATTTATCTTAACCTAGATTTTCTCATTTGTAATATGAGAATAATGATAAACTTGTTTGCTCAGAGGAATACTTTTTGCACAGAAATCACTATTTCCATACAGGTATAATGATCTGCAAAGAGGTAGTTATTTGTGAAGAGGTACACATCTTTACACAGAAGTAGTTATAACCATACAGGTATGATTATTTGCACAGAGGTGCAAGTATTTGTACAGAGGTACTTATATTTACACAGAGGTACTGTTATTTACACAGAGGTACAGTTATTTGTCCTGAAGTACAATTATTTACACAGAGGGACACCTATGTCCACAGAGGTACATGTATTTTAGCACAGATACACTTATTTGTGCAGAGCTATACTTTTTTCCACAGGTGTTACACAGTGGAAGTACTTTCAACAGAGGTACCCTTATTTGAAAAGAGATACCCTTATTTGCAGGAAGATGACCTTATTTGCAGAGAGATACACTTATGTGCAGGGAGATGCCCTTGTTTGCAGGGAAGATGCCCTTATTTGCAGGGAGATACCCTTATTTGCAGGGAGATGTCCTTATTTGCAGGGAGATGCCCTTATTTGCAGGGAGATGCCCTTATTTGCAGGGAGATACACTTATATGCAGAGAAGGACACTTATTTGCAACAAAGAACACTTTTTAGCAGAGCGATGGTTATTTCCAGGCAGGTAAAATTATCTGAACAGAGGTAATTATTTGCACAGAGGTAGTTATTTCCATAGAGGCAGAGTTACTTTCACAGAGGAACACGTTTTTCCGCAGAGGTACACTTATTTGTACAGAATTAAATTTATGTCCACAGAGGTAGTTCTTTACATACATATGTGATTGTTTGCAGAGTAGTAATTTGTACAAGTGTACATTTATTTCAACAGAGGTAACCTTATTTGCACAAATGTAGTTTCTTTTGTTTGTTTTTTTTTTTTTGTTTTGTTTTTGCACAGAGGTACACTTATTTGGCAAGAGATAAGCTTATTTGCACAGAGGTATACTTTTTGAACGGAGACGTTATTTCCATTCAGGTATAATTATCTGCACAGAGGTGCACTTATTTACACAGATGTGCAAGTATTTCCACAGAGGTACTGTTACTTACACAGAGGTACAGTTACTACACAGAGGTATATGAATTTTAGCACAGATACACTTATTTGTTCAGAGGTATACTTTTTCCACAGGTGTTACACAGTGGAAATAATTTGAACACAGGTACCCTTTTTGAACAGAGGTACCCTTATTTGCAGAGACATGCCCTTATTTGCAGGGAGATGAACTTATTTGCAGGGAGATATCCTTATTTGCAGATAGGTACAATTATATACAGAGAGGTACACTTATTTACACAGAGGTACACATATTTGCAAAGAGGAACACTTTTTTGCAGAGGGATCGTTATTTCCATGCAGGTATAATCATCTACACAGAGGTAATTATTTGCACAGATGTACACTTATTTCCTCAGGAGTATAATTACTTGCAGAGAGGCAGTTATTTCCATAGAGATATAGTAATTTGCACAGAGGTACACTTTGTTACACAAAGGTACACTTACTTGCAGGGAGATGCCCTTATTTGCAGGGAGATACACTTATATGAAGAGAAGGACACTTATTTGCAATAAGGAACACTTTTTAGCAGAGTGATGGTTATTTCCAAGCAGGTAAAATTATCTGAACAGAGATAATTATTTACACAGAGGTAGTTATTTCCAAAGAGGCAGAGTTCTGTAACAGAGGAACACGTTTTTCCGCAGAGGTACACTTATTTGTACAGAACTATATTTATGTCCACAGAGGTAGTTCTTTACATGCATATGTAATTGTTTGCAGAGTGGTAATTTGTACAAGTGTACATTTATTACAACAGAGGTAACCTTATTTGCACAGATGTAGTTTTTTGTTGTTGTTGTTTTGGGGGGTTTTTTTTGTTATTTTTGTTGTTGTTGTTGTTGTTTTGCACAGAGGTACACTTATTTGCCGAGACATAAACTCATTTCCACAGAGCTATACTTTTTGCCCAGAGACGTTATTTCCATTCCGGTATAATATGCACAGAGATATTTATTTGTAAAGAGGTACAAATCTTTACACAGAAGTAGTTATATCCATACAAGTATAATTATTGGCACAGAGTTGCACTTATTTACACAGATGTGCAAATATTTCCACAGAGGTACAGTTATTACACAGAGGTATATGTATTTTAGCACAGATATATTTATTTGTTCAGAGCTATACCTTTTTCCACAGGTGTTACACAATGGAAATAATGTGAACACAGGTACCCTTTTTGAGCAGAGTTATCCTTATTTGCAGAGACATGCCCTTATTTGTAGGGAGATGGACTTATTTGCAGAGAGATGCGCTTATTTGCATATAGTTACACTTATATACAGAAAGGTACACTTATTTACACAGAGGTACACTTATTTGCAAAGAGGAACACTTTTTTTGCAGAGGGATCGTTATTTCCATGCAGGTATAATCATCTACACAGAGGTAATTATTTGCACAGATGTACACTTATTTCCTCAGGAGTATAATTACTTGCAGAGAGGCAGTTATTTCCATAGAGGTATAGTAATTGGCACAGAGGTACACTTTTTAAAACAGGGGTACACTTACTTGCAGGGAGATGCCCTTATTTGCAGGGAGATACACTTATAGGCAGAGAAGGACACATATTTGCAACAAGGAACACATTTTAGCAGAGCGATGGTTATTTCCATGCAGGTAAAATTATCTGAACAGAGGTGATTATTTGCACTGAGGTAGTTATTTCCATAGAGGCAGAGTTACTTTCACAGAGCAACACGTTTTTCCACGCAGATACACTTATTTGTACAGAACTATATTTATGTCCACAGAGGTAGTTCTTTACATACATATGTAATTGTTTACAGAGTGGTAATTTGTACAAGTGTACATTTATTTCAACAGAGGTAACCTTATTTGCACAGATGTAGTTTTTTTGTTTGGTTTTTGTTTTTTTGTTGGCACAGAAGTACACTTATTTGCCGAGAAATAAACTTATTTGCACAGATGTATACTTTTTGCACAGAGACGTTATTTCCATTCAGGTATAATTGTCTGCACAGAGATAGTTATTTGTAAAGAGGTACAAATCTTTACACAGAAGAAATTATATACATAGAGGTATAATTATTTGCACAGAAGTGCACTTATTTACACAGATGTCCAAGTATTTCCACAGAGGTACTGTTACTTACACAGAGGTACAGTTACTACACAGAGGTATATGAATTTTAGCACAGATACACTTTTTTGTTCAGAGGTATGCTTTTTTCCGCAGGTGTTACACAGTGCAAATAATTTGAACACAGGTACCCTTTTTGAACAGAGGTACCCTTATTTGCAGAGACATGTCCTTATTTGCAGGGAGAAGCCCTTATTTGCAGGGAGATGCACTTATTTGCAGATAGGTACAATTATATACAGAGGGGTACACATATTTACACAAAGGTACACTTATTTGCAAAGTGGAACAATGTTTTGCAGAGGGAACGTTATTTCCCTGCAGGTATAATCATCTACACATCGGTAAATATTTGCAAAGATGTACACTTATTTTCACAGGAATATACTTACTTGCACAGAGGCAGTTATTTCCCTACAGGTATAGTAATTTGCACAGAGGTTCACTTTGTTACACAGAGGTACACTTACTTGCAGGGAGATGCCCTTATTTGCAGGGAGATGCCCTTAATTGGAGGGAGATACCCTTATTTGCAGGGAGATGCCCTTAATTGGAGGGAGATGCCCTTATTTGCAGGGAGATGCCCTTATTTGTAGGGAGATACCCTTATTTGGATAGAGGTACACTTATATGCAGAGAAGGACACTTATTTGCAAAGAGGTACACTTATTCGCAACAAGGAACACTTTTTAGCAGAGGGATCATTAATTCCTTACAGGTAAAATTATCTGAACAGAGGTAATTGTTTGCACACAGGTAGTTATTTCCAAAAAGGCAGAGTTACTTTAACAGAGGAACACGTTTTTCCGCAGAGGTACACTTATTTGTACAGAACTAAATTTATGTCCACAGAGGTAGTTCTTTGCATACATATGTAATTGTTTGCAGAGTGGTAATTTGTACAAGTGTACATTTATTTCAACAGAAGTAACCTTATTTGCACGGATGTATTTTTTTTGGCTTTTTTTGTTGTGTTTTTGCACATAAGCACACTTATTTGCCGAGAGATAAACTTATTTGCACAGAGGTATACTTTTGATTCAGAGATGTTATTTCCATTCAGGTATAATTATCTGCACAGAGATATTTATTTGTAAAGAGGAACAAATCTTTACAAAGAAGAAGTTATATCCATTCAGGTATAATTATTGGCACAGAGGTGCACTTATTTACACAGAGGTGTAAGTATTTGCACAGACGTACTGTTATTTACACAGAGGTACAGTTATGACACAGAAGTATATGTATTTTAGCACAGATGCATTTATTTGTTCAGAGCTATACTTTTTTCCACAAATGTTACACAGTGGAAATAATTTGAACACAGGTACCCTTTTTGAACAGAGGTACCCTTATTTGCAGAGACATGCCCTTATTTGCAGGGAAATGAACTTATTTGCAGGGAGATATCCTTATTTGCAGGGAGATAAACTTATTTGCAGATAGGTACAATTATATACAGAGGGGTACACTATGTAACACAGAGGTACACTTCCATGCAGGGAGATGCCCTTATTTGCAGGGAGATGCCCCTAATTGGAGGGAGATGCCCTTATTTGTAGGGAGATACCCTTATTGGGAGATAGGCACACTTATATGCAGAGAAGGACAGTTATTTGCACAGAGGTACACTTATTTGCAACAAGGAACACTTTTTAGGAGAGAAATCATAAATTCCTTACAGGTAAAATTATCTGAACAGAGGTAATTATTTGCACAGAGATAGTTATTTCCATAGAGGGAGAGTTACTTTCACAGAGGAACACGTTTTTCCGCAGAGGTACACTTATTTGTACAGAACTAAATTTATGTCCACAGATGTAGTTATTTACGTATATATGTAATTGTTTGCAGAGTGGTAATTTGTACAAGTGAACATTTATTTCAACAGAGGTAACCTTATTTTCACAGATGTAGTTTTTTTTTTTCGTTGTTTTGGGTTTTTTTTTTTTTTTTGGTTGCTTTTTTGCACAGAGGTACACTTATTTACCGAGAGATAAACTTATTTGCACAGAGGTCTACTTTTTGTTCAGAGACGTTATTTCCATTCAGGTATAATTATGTGCACAGATATATTCATTTGTAAAGAGGTGCAAATCTTTACACAGAAGTAGTTATATCCATACAGGTATAATTATTGGCACAAAAGAGAACTTATATACACAGATGGGCAAGTATTTGCCAGAGGTACTATTTATACAGAGGTACAGTTATTACACTGTATTATATGTATTTTAGCACAGATACATTTATTTGTTCAGAGCTATACTTTTTTCCACAGGTGTTACACAGTGGAAATAATTTGAACACAAGTACCCTTTTTGAACAGAGGTACCCTTATTTGCAGAGACATGCCCTTATTTGCAGGGAGAAGCCCTTATTTGTAGGGAGATGCACTTATTTGCAGGGAGATACACTTACTTGCAGGGAGATAAACTTATTTGCAGATAGGTACAATTATATACAGAGGGGTACACATATTTACACAGAGGTACACATATTTACACAGAGGTACACTTATTTGCAAAGTGGAACGATTTTTTGCAAAGGGATCGTTATTTCCATGCAGGTATAATTATCTACACAGATGTAAATATTTGCAAAGATGTACACTTATTTCCACAGGAATATACTTACTTGCACAGAAGCAGTTATTTCCATACAGGTATAGTAATTTGCCCAGAGGTACACTTTGTAACACAGTGGTACACTTCCATGCAGGGAGATGCCCCTGTTTTCAGGGAGATGCCCCTAATTGGCGGGAGATGCCCCTAATTGGCGGGAGATGCCCCTAATTGGAGGGAGATGCCCCTAATTGGCGGGAGATGCCCCTAATTGGCGGGAGATGCCCTTATTTGGAGATAGGTACACTTATATGCAGAGAAGGACACTTATTTGCACAGAGGTACACTTATTTGCAACAAGGAACAATTTTTAGGAGAGGGATCATGAATTCCTTACAGGTAAAATTATCTGAACAGAGGTAATTATTTGCACAGAGGTAATTATTTCCATAGAGGCAGAGTTACTTTAACAGAGGAACACGTTTTTCCGCAGAGGTACACTTATTTGTACAGAACTAAATTTATGTCCACAGAGGTATTTCTTTACATACATATGTAATTGTTTGCAGAGTGGTAATTTGTACAAGTGAACATTTATTTCAACAGAGGTAACCTTATTTGCCAAGATGTAATTTTTTTTTTTTCGTTGTTTGGGGTTTGTTTGTTTTTTTTTTTTTTTTGGTTGTTTTTTTGCACAAAGGTACACTTATTTGACGAGAGATAAACTTATTTGCATAGAGGTACACTTTTTGCCCAGAGACGTTATTTCCATTCAGGTATAATTATCTGCACAGAGATATTTATTTGGAAAGAGGTACAAATCTTTACACAGAAGTAGTTATATACATACAGGTATAATTATTGGCACAGAGCTGCACTTATTTACACAGAGGTGCAAGTATTTGTACAGAGGTATTGTTATTTACACAGAGGTACAGTTATTACACAGAAGTATATGTATTTTAGCACAGATACATTTATTTGTTCAGAGCTATACTTTTTTCCACAGATGTTACACAGTGGAAATAATTTGAACACAGGTACCCTTTTTGAACAGAGGTACCCTTATTTGCAGAGACATGCCCTTATTTGCAGGGAGAAGCCCTTATTTGCAGGGAGATGCACTAGTTTCCAAGGAGATATACTTATTTGCAGGGAGATAAACTTATTTGCAGATTGGTACAATTATATATAGAGGGGTACACATATTTACACAGAGGTACACTTATTTGCAACAAGGAACACTTTTTAGCAGAGGGATCATTAATTCCTTATAGGTAAAATTATCTGAACAGAGGTCATTATTTGCACAGAGGTAGTTATTTCCATAGAGGCAGAGGTACTTTAACAGAAGAACACGTTTTTCCACAGAGGTACACTTATTTGTACACAACTAAATTTATGTCCACAGAGGTAGTTCTTTACATACATATGTAATTGTTTGCAGAGTGGTAATTTGTACAAGTGAACATATATTTCAACAGAGGTAACCTTATTTGCAAAGATGGTTTGGTTTTTTTTGTTTGTTTGTTTTGGGTTTTTGTTTTATTTTTTTGGTTGATTTTTTGCACAGAGGTACACTTATTTACCGAGAGATAAACTTATTTGCACAGAGGTATACTTTTTCTTCAAAGAGGTTATTTCCATTCAGGTATAATTATCTGCACATTGATATTTATTTGTAAAGAGCTACAAATCTTTACATAGAAGTAGTTATATCCATACAGGTATAATTATTGGCACAGAAGTGCACTTATATACACAGATGGGCAAGTATTTGCACAGAGGTAGTTATTTATACAGAGGTACAGTTATTACACTGTATTATATGTATTTTAGCACAGATACATTTATTTGTTCAGAGCTATAATTTTTTCCACAGGTATTACACAGTGGAAATAATTTGAACACAGGTACCCTTTTTGAACAGAGGTACCCTTATTTGCAGAGACATGCCCTTATTTGCAGGGAGAAGCCCTTATTTACAGGGAGATGCACTTATTTGCAGGGAGATATACTTATTTGCAGGGAGAAAAACTTATATGCAGATAGGTACAATTATATACAGAGGGGTACACATATTTACACAGAGGTACACTTATTTGCAAAGTGGAACGATTTTTTGCAAAGGGATCATTATTTCCATGCACGTATAATTATCTACACAGATATAAATATTTGCAAAGATGTATACTTATTTTCACAGGAATATACTTGCTTGCACAGAGGCAGTTATTTCCATACAGGTATAGTAATTTGCACGGAGGTACACTTTGTTACATAGAGGTACACTTACTTGCAGGGAGATGCCCTTAATTGGAGGGGGATGCCCTTATTTGCAGGGAGATGCCCTTATTTGTAGGGAGATACCCTTATTTGGAGATAGGCACACTTATATGCACAGAAGGACACTTATTTGCACAGAGGTACATTTATTCGCAACAAGGAACACTTTTTAGCAGAGGTATCATTAATTCCTTACAGGTAAAATTATCTGAACAGAGGTAATTGTTTGCACACAGGTAGTTATTTCCATAGAGGCAGAGTTACTTTAACAGAGGAACACGTTTTTCCGAAGAGGTACACTTATTTGTATAGAACTAAATTTATGTCCACAGAGGTAGTTCTTTACATACATATGTAATTGTTTGCAGAGTGGTAATTTGTACAAGTGTACATTTATTTCAATAGAGGTAACCTTATTTGCACGGATGTAGTTTTTTTTTGGCTTTTTTTTTTGGTTGTTTTTTTTGCACAGAGGTACACTTATTTGCCGAGAGATAAACTTATTTGCACAAAGGTATACTTTTTGTTCAGAGACCTTATTTCCATTCAGGTATAATTATCTGTACAAAGATATTTATTTGTAAAGAGGTACAAATCTTTAAAAAGAAGAAGTTATATCCATACAGGTATAATTATTGGCACAGAAGTGCACTTATATACACAGATGGGCAAGTATTTGCACAGAGGTACTGTTATTTATACAGAGGTACAGTTATTACACTGTATTATATGTATTTTAGCACAGATACATTTATTTGTTCAGAGCTATACTTTTTTCCACAGGTGTTACACAGTGGAAATAATTTGAACACAGGTACCCTTTTTGAACAGAGGTACCCTTATTTGCAGAGACATGCCCTTATTTGCAGGGAGATGAACTTATTTGCAGGGAGATATCCTTATTTGCAGGAGATATCCTTATTTGCAGGGAGATAAACTTATTTGGAGATAGGTACAACTATATACAGAGGGGTACACATATTTACACAGAGGTACACTTATTTGCAAAGTGGAACGATTTTTTACAGAGGGATCGTTATTTCCATGCAGGTATAATCATCTACACAGAGGTAAATATTTGCAAAGATGTACACTTATTTTCACAGGAATATACTTACTTGCACAGAGGCAATTATTTCCATACAGGTATAGTAATTTGCCCAGAGGTACACTTTCTAACACAGAGTTACACTTCCATGCAGGGAGATGCCCTTAATTGGAGGGAGATGCCCTTAATTGGAGGGAGAAGTCCTTATTTGCAAGGAGATGCCCCTAATTGGAGGGAGATGCCCTTATTTGTAGGGAGATACACTTATTTGGAGATAGGTACAACTATATACAGAGGGGTACACATATTTACACAGAGGTAAACTTATTTGCAAAGTGGAATGATTTTTTGCAGAGGGATCGTTATTTCCATGCAGGTATAATCATCTACACAGAGGTAAATATTTGCAAAGATGTACACTTATTTTCACAGGAATATACTTACTTGCACAGAGGCAATTATTTCCATACAGGTATAGTAATTTGCCCAGAGGTACACTTTGTTACATAGAGGTACACTTCCATGCAGGGAGATGCCCTTATTTTCAGGGAGATGACCTTAATTGGAGGGAGATGCCCCTAATTGGAGGGAGATGCCCTTATTTGTAGGGAGATACCCTTATTTGGAGATAGGTACACTTATATGCAGAAAAGGACACTTATTTGCACAGATGTACACTTATTTGCAACAAGGAACACTTTTTAGGAGAGGGATCATGAATTCCTTACAGGTAAAATTATCTGAACAGAGGTAATTATTTGCACAGAGGTAGTTATTTCCATAGAGGCAGAGTTAATTTAACAGAGGAACACGTTTTGTGCAGAAGTACACTTATTTGTACAGAACTAAATTTATGTCCACAGAGGTAGTTCTTTACATACATATATAATTGTTGGCAGAGTGGTAATTTGTACAAGTGAACATTTATGTCAACAGAGGTAACCTTATTTGCACAGATGTAGTTTTTTTTTTCATTGTTTTGGGGGTTTTTTTTTGTTTGGTTTTTTTTTTTTTGGTTGTTTTTTTGCACAGAGGTACACTTTTTGCCCAGAGACGTTATTTCCATTCAGGTATAATTATCTGCACAGCGATATTTATTTGGAAAGAGGTACAAATCTTTACACAGAAGTAGTTATATCCATACAGGTATAATTATTGGCACAGAGGTGCAAATATTTCCACAGAGATACTGTTATTTACACAGAGGTACAGTTATTACACACAGGTAAATGTATTTTAGCACAGATACATTTATTTGTTAAGAGCTATACCTTTTTCCACAGATGTTACACAGTGGAAATAATTTGAACACAGGTACCCTTTTTGAGCAGAGGTATCCTTATTTGCAGAGACATGCCCTTATTTGCAGAGAGAAGCCCTTATTTGTAGGGAGATGCCCTTATTTGGAGGGAGATACACTTATATGCAGAGAAGGACACTTATTTGGAGATAGGTACACTTATATGCAGAGAAGGACACTTATTTTCACAGAGGTACACTTATTTGTAACAAGGAACACTTTTTAGCACAGGCATCATTAATTCCTTACAGGTAAAATTATCTGAACAGAGGTAATTATTTGCACAGAGGTAGTTATTTCCATAGAGGCAGAGTTACTTTTACAGCGGAACACGTTTTTCCACAGAGGTACACTTCTTTGTGCAGAACTAAATTTATGTCCACAGAGGTAGTTCTTTACATACATATATAAGTGTTTGCACAGTGGTACTTTGTACAAGTGTACAATCATTTCAAAACAGGTAACCTTATTTCCACAGAGGTACTTATTGGCATAGAGGTACAATTATTTGGGAGAGATACTCTTGTTTGCTCAGAGGCATACTTTTTGCACAAAAATCACTATTTCCATGCAGGTATAATTATCTGTAAAGAGGTAGTTATTTTTAAAGAGGTACGCATCTTTACAAAGAAGTAGTTATAACCATACAGGTATAATTATTTGCACAGAGGTACACTTATTTACACAGATGTGCAAGTATTTGTACAGAGGTACTTTTATTTTCACAGAGGTACTGTTATTTACACAGAGGTACAGTTATTTGTCCTGATGTACAATTATTTACACAGAGGGACACTTATGTCAACAGAGGTACTTGGATTTTAGCACAGATACACTTATTTGTATATAGCTTTACTTTTTTCCAGGATCTCTAACCCTTACATTGATAGGACTGTACAAACACCAGATAGACTTTTTTTTAAAGAAAGAAAAACGTCTATATATACAACAATAGTTGCAGCAAGTCATTTTGTGGTGGCAAAGGTGCCACCTGGGAAGAGCCCCATCCATTGGGCCAGGAGCTATTAAGTTTTGGAATATGAATATAATGGAATATCATTGTGCCTGAACAAGTCATGACAGGTTAATTTTTTAAAATGTGGAAAATTACTGGAACTCATGCTGACTGAAGAGCAGAACCAAGGGAATACATACGGCTACACGAAAATTAGTGGAAAAGTAAATAGGAATGGCTAAGTTCTTTGCACTTACAGGAAATTTCAATTGACTGTGAAGGTCTTCTGAAGGAAAATGCTATCTACCTGCTGAGAAAAAAATTGATATGGAAGTATATATTTATACATCACATAAACATGTATCTATATACATATATATTTGCTATATTTATAATTCAATCATTTATGGAAGAGAAAATGTTCACAGACAGGAGAGGGATTTATTTTTACTTACATATTTAAATACAGGTGGAATATTAATTTTCCTAAGACATATATTCAGTTACCTGTTGCATTCAGTTACCTGACGCCATGAGGAGTTACAAGCCACAGTTTAAGATGCTTTGGACTTGATGATACCCAGGGTCCCTTTCTGCTAAGGGGTTTCAGTGAATAACAAAATCCATATCGCGCTGCACAGAACAAACCAAGTTTTTACATCTAACATTAAGAATTATTAGAAGGAGAGTTTTGGAAGTTGGGTTCAGACACTATAATGTTGCAATATGTGGTCTACTGAGGATAAAAGACTCACCCACTTTTCAGCACATTCTTTACTGCTGCTGTAGAAGAGTTCTCTAGGGTTGCCCGCCCCAGCACTGCTGCTCATTAGCTGAGAGACTTCAGGAAACAAATTCACATTTCTTTGCATTCATGTCCTCACTGAAATGAAGAGCTCACTCTAGGCTATGGGTAAAGACACCTCTGGTTTTAGCATTTGTGCTTCTGGGATTTTAATGGTTCATTAAAGAAACCCAGAGTCTGAGGGAAAAATGGCAGGGGAAAAAGGCAAGTGACATCCTCCCTAGACCTGCAGCAAAATGCCCTCCAAGCAATTTAAAAGTTCTCTCCCAAAATGAATTGGGGAGGGGAAACCCAATAAAAGTAAAGCATGAAACAACCTTGACCCCCAAGATTATAAGGTTCTAATCGTCTCTCACATGTAATCCTTCTCTGGGAGGAAGTTTCTTTTCTGTATAATCTTTTCCTCTATGAGCAGGTTTCTTGGGAGGCTTCTGGAGCCTCCAGCCAGCCTCTTCTTCTTCCTGAATCCTGGCTCTGAGTCTCCTCCAGCTCTTGTCCTTCCCCAGTACAGAATGCTCTCCAGGCTCAATGTTGCCTCTTTTTATCCTCCCAGAAAAGGGGCGTGGGATAATGCAAGGGCTTCTGGGAAGAAGGACTCCAACAAGGAACTTGCTCCTCTTAGAATTCCTAAGGTGTAAACTCCCTTTAAAGGCACAAACTAAAGGTCTGAGCCAGAGAACTGTCAAGTCAACCTGAGTTCTCACCTTATAATTGTCCAGAAAACCTGAATTCTCACCTTGTCACCTTCCGGACAACCTGAGTTCTCACCTGGTAATCCGAACACAAGATAATTTAGAAAATCCTCAGGTAAAGTCTGCTTCATTGGAATATAGAACCAGAAGAACCCTGAACAATCCAGGCTCCTGCAACGGAAATCCTGCCCTCCCTAACCAAGGCAGCCAATAGGTAACCACATCCAGCACAAACCTGCAGCCGTCCTTTGGGTAACAGAAACAGGAGGACAGGGGCTTCAGGATCTCTAAACCTTCCCTTGATGGGACTGTCCAAACACCAGATAGACTTTTTTTAAAGAAAGGAAAAGATCTATATATGCAACAATAGTTGCAGCAAGTCATTTTGTGGTGACCAAGGTGCCACCTGGGAAGAGCCCCATCCATTGGGCCAGGGGTTATTAAGTTGTGGAATATGAATATAATGGAATATCATTGTGCCTGAACAAGTCATGACAGGTTAATTTTTTAAAATGTAGAAAATTCCTGGAACTCATGCTGACTGAAGAGCAGAACCAAGGGAATATATATGGCTACACCAAAATTAGTGGAAGAGTAAATAGGAATGGCTAAGTTCTTTTGACTTACAGGAAATTTCAATTAACTGTGAAGGTCTTCTGAAGGAAAATGCTATCTACCTGCTGAGAAAAAAATTGATATGGAAGTATATATTTATACATCACATAAACATGTATCTATATACATATATATTTGCTATATTTATAATTCAATCATTTATGGAAGAGAAAATGTTCACAGACAGGAGAGGGATTTATTTTTGCTTACAAAATTGAATACAGGTGGAATATTAATTTTCCTAAGCCATATATTCTGTTACCTGACGCATTCAGTTACCTGACGCCATGAGGAGTTACAAGCCACAGTTTAAGATGCTTTGGACTGGATGATACCCAGGGTCCCTTTCTGCTAAGGGGTTTCAGTGAATAACAAAATCAATATCGCGCTGCCCAGAACAAACCAAGTTGTTACCTCTAACATTAAGAATTACTAGAAGGAAAGTTCTGGAAGTTGGGTTCAGACACTATAATGTTGCAATATGTGGTCTACTGAGGATAAAAGACTCACCCACTTTTCAGCACATTCTTTACTGCTGCTGTAGAAGAGTTCTCTAGGGTTGCCCGCCCCAGCACTGCTGCTCATTAGCTGAGAGACTTCAGGAAACAAATTCACATTTCTTTGCATTCATGTCCTCACTGAAATGAAGAGCTCACTCTAGGCTATGGGTAAAGACACTTCTGGTTTTAGCATTTGTGCTTCTGGGATATTAATGGTTCATTAAAGAAACCCAGAGTCTGAGGGAAAAATGGCAGGGGAAAAAGGCAAGTGACATCCTCCCTAGACCTGCAGCAAAATGCCCTCCAAGCAATTTAAAAATTCTCCCCCAAAATGAATTGGGGAGGGGAAACCCAATAAAAGTAAAGCAAGAAACAACCTTGACCCCCAAGATTATAAGGTTCTGATTGCCTCTCAGTTGTAATCCTTCTCTGGGAGGAGGCTTCTTTTCTGCATAATCTTTTCCTCTATGAGCAGGTTTCTTGGGAGGCTTCTGCAGCCTTCAGCCAGCCTCTTCTTCTTCCTGAATCCTGGCTCTGAATCTCCTCTAGCTCTTGTCCTTCCCCAGTCCAGAATGCTCTCCAGGCTCAATGTTACCTCTTTTTATCCTCCCAGAGAATGGGCATGGGATAATGCAAGGCTTCTGGGAAGAAGGACTCCAACCAAGGAACTTGCTCCTCTTAGAATTCCTAAGGTGTAAACTCCCTTTAAAGGCCAAAGCCAAAGGTCTGAGAACTGTCAAGTCAACCTGAGTTCTCACCTTGTAATTGTCCAGACATCCTGAATTCTCCCTTTGTCACCTTCCGGACAACCTGAGTTCTCACCTGGTAATCCGAACACAAGATAATTTAGAAAATCCTCAGGTAAAGTCTGCTTCATTGAAATATAGGACCAGAAGAACCCTGAACAATCCAGGCTCCTGCAACAGAAATCCTGCCCTCCCTAACCAAGGCAGCCTATAGGTGACCACATCCACCACAAACCTGCAGCAGTCCCTTGGGTAACAGAAACAGGAGGACAGGGGCTTCAGGATCTCTAACCCTTACCTTGAGGGGACTGTCCAAACACCAGATAGATTTTTAAAAGAAAGAAAAAGACCTATATATACAACAATAGTTGCAGCAAGTCATTTTGTGGTGACCAAGGTGCCACCTGGGAAGAGCCCCATCCATTGGGCTAGGGGCTATTAAGTTGTGGAATATGAATATAATGGAATATCATTGTGCCTGAACAAGTAATGACAGGTTAATTTTTTAAAATGTGGAAAATTCCTGGAACTCATGCTGACTGAAAAGCAGAACCAAGGGAATATATATGGCTACACCAAAATTAAGAGTAAATAGGAATGGCTAAGTTCTTTTGACTTACAGGAAATTTCAATTAACTGTGAAGGTCTTCTGAAGGAAAATGCTATCTACCTGCTGAGAAAAAAAATTGATATATGGAAGTATATATTGTATGGTTTCACATATATTTAACCAATGTTGACATTTTCTATTGTGGGTTTGGGAGAGACAGGGGCAGACAACTTGGAAGTGTAAATGAAAGGAAATAATGAATATTCTTTAAAGTTGTAACTTCCACATCTACTACAAATGGAACTGCAGACTGGAATGTGAAGTGAAAGATTTTTCCTCCAAAGGCAAGTCCACTAACCCCATGTCAGCCCTTTGGAAAACCACCCCATTTCTCAAGATCACCACTTCCATCTATAAAGTAGAATGGTAGACTAAATCAAAGCTTCTTGAACTTTTCCCTCTCACAGCCCTTTTTACTGAGGAATTTTTCCATGACCCAAGGTATAAAAGGATCTAAAACAGATATCCAAATCAAGTATTGGATCATTGTAAATCTTAAAATAAAGTATTAAAAACAAATTTATATATTTTTGATCACATATTTATCCTATATTTATAATCTTACCATTAT
Source organism: Sminthopsis crassicaudata (assembly GCF_048593235.1). Classification (NCBI taxonomy): domain Eukaryota; kingdom Metazoa; phylum Chordata; class Mammalia; order Dasyuromorphia; family Dasyuridae; genus Sminthopsis; species Sminthopsis crassicaudata. The sequence continues at coordinate 652,875,544 of NC_133619.1, forward strand.
TGAAAAAGAAAATGTTCATACAGATGAGATGAATTTCTTTTTATCTACACAATTATATACAGGTAGAATATTAATTTTAATGACCCCTATATTCAGTTACCTGACACCATGAGGGGTTACAACCTGCAGTTTAAGAAGTTTTGTACTAGATGACACCCAGGGTCCCTTTCTGCTAAGTGCTTTCAGTGAACTGCAAACTCAATGTAATGCTGCACAGAACAAACGAAGTTGTTACAGCCAACATTAAGAATTCCTACAAGGAGAGTGTTGGAAGCTGGGTTCAGTCTTCTCTACCACATGGGGGCTTATTTTATAAAGCTACAACATGTGGTCTACTGACGATAAAAGACTTACCCACTTTTAAGCAAATACTGCTGCTGTAGAAAAGTTCTTCAGGCTTGCCTGCCCCAGCACTGCTGCTAAATAGCTGTGAGATCTCAGGCAAAAAATTCACATTTCTTTGCATTAATGTCCTCACTGAAATAAAGGGCTCAATCCAGGCTATTGGGAAAGATACCTTTGATTTTAGCATTCTTGCTTCTGGGATTTTAATGGTTCATTAAACAAACCCAGAATCTGAGGGGAAAATGGGGAGGGGGGGTAAAGGGGAAGGAAAGTGACACCCTCCCAAGACCTACAGCAAAATTCCCTCCAAGAAATGAAAAAATTCTCTCCGAAAATAAATTGGAGAGGGGAAACCCAATAAAAGTAAAGAATGAAACAACATTGACCCCCAAATTAATTTAGAAAATCCTCATGTAAAGTCTGCTTCACTGCAATGAGGGACCAGAACAATCCTGGACAATCCAGACTCCCACAATAGAAATCCTGCCCTCCTTAACCAAGGCAGCCAATACTTGAACACATCCAGCACAAATCTATAGCAGTCCTATTGGTAACAGAAGCAGGAAGAGGGGGGCTTCAGGATCTCATAGCCTTCCCTTGATCAAAGTGTCCAAACACCAGACCGATTTTTTATTTAAAAGAAAGAAAAAGAACTATATATACAACATTTGCATTAACTCGTTTTGTGTGTTTAGGGTTGTGGTTTATGGTTAATATTGTGTTTGGACACCTTTGTGCAAATACATGTGCCTGTGTTTAAATCAGTATACCTCTGTGCAAATACTTGCACATCTGTGTAAATAAGTGTACCTCTGTTCAAATAAGTGAACTTATGGGCAAATATCTACCTCTGACAACTAAGTGTACTTCTGTGTAAATAAGTGTACTTCTGTGCAAATAATTACACCAGTATGGGAATAACTACCTCTGTGTAAAGATATGTACCTCTTCACAAATAACTACCTCTGTGCAGATAATAATACCTGCATGGAAATAACAATCTCTGTGCAAATAAGTGTACCTCTCTGCAATAACTACATCTGTTCAAATAAGGGTACCTTAACAACTAATCCTAAACCACCCATTTTCTCAAGATTACAACTTCCAGCTATAAAATGGAATGGTAGACTAAATCAAAGCTTCTTAAACTTTTGCCTCTCACAACCCTTTTTGCTGAAGAATTTTTTCATGAACCAAGGTATAAAATTGTCTAAAATACATATCTAAATCAAGTATTTACTGATAATTAATAATAAAATAATGTATTTAAAATATATTTATATATTTATATCACATATGTCCTATAAATAAACTTATATACATATATATGTATATATATACATATAAATATATGTATTTATATTTATAGATCATATAAGTATACATTATTTCCACAACATTACAATTAAGTGCACACAGGTAGTTCCATAAAGTTATGATTATTTGCAAAGAGGTACAACTATTTACACTGAGGTACACTTATTTGCACAAACGTAGTTAGTGCCATATAGGTATAGTTATCCACAGAGCTACACTTTTATACACAGATGTACAAAAGTAGTTATTTTCATACTGTAACAATTATTTGCACAGCAGTATAATTACTGACACAGAGGCACATTTATTTGCAAAGAGGTCCAACTCTTCACACAGAGGTAAACTGATCTGTACAGAGGTATGGTTATTTGCAGGGAGGTAGAGTTATTTGTCCGCAGGTACAATTATTTGCACAGAGGTAGTTATATCCATAGAGGTATAGTTACTTTCACAGAGGTACACGTTTTTCCACAGAGGTACACTTATTTGTACAGAGCTATATTTATGTCCACAAAGACAGTTATTTACATGCATGTATAATTGTTTGCACAGTGGTAATTTGTACAAGTGTACATTTATTTCAACAGAGGTACCCTTATTTGCACAGATGTAGTTATTTACAAAGAGGTACACTTATTTGCACAGAGATCGATATTTTCATGCAGGTTAATTATCTACACAGAGGTAGTTATTTGTAAAGAGGTACACATCTTTACACAGAGGTAGATATTTCCATAAAGGTATAATTATTTGCAAAGAGGTACCCTTATTTGCCAGAGGTAGATATTTGCACAGAAGTACATTTATTTGAACAGAGGTATACTTATTTACACAGATGTGCAAGTATTTGCAGAGAGGTGTACTTATTTACTCACAGGTACACGTCTTTGCACAGAGTTAGTTATTTCCATACAAGTATAATTATTTACATTGAGGTAGTTATTTGCACAGAGATACTGTTATTTACGCAGAGGTACAGTTATTTACACTGAGGTACATGTATTATATAGAGGTACAATTATTGCACAGAGGTAGAATTATTACACAGAGGTACAGTTATTTGCAGGGAGGTACAGTAATTTGCACTGAGGTACAATCATTTACACAGAGAGACACTTATTTCCACAGAGGTACATGTATTTTAGTACAGATACACTTATTTTTACAGAGCTATAGTTATTTCCACAGATGTTTTTATTTGCATACATGTATAATTATTTACACAATGTTAGTTATATGTACAGAGGTACATTTATTTGAACAGAGTTACCATGATTTTCACAGAGGTAGTTATTTGCACACAGGAACACTTATTTTCAGAGAGATACACTGATTTGCAGAGAGATGCACTTTTTTGCACAGGGATTGTTATTTTGATTCAGGTATAATTATCTGCACAAAGGTGGTTATTTGCTCAGAGGTACACTTATTTCCATAGCGGTACACTTACTTGCACAGAGGCAGTTATTTCCATAGAGGTATAGTTACTGTCACACAAAAACAAACACACACCAGGCCTTAGGGTAAAAAATGCAGAAGGAGGGTGGCTTCAGGAGCTTTCAGCCTAACCTGGATGGGAGTGTCCAAAAACCAGAGAGATTTTTTTTAAAGAAAGAAAAAGACCTATACATTTTATATATATACATAAAATTTTGTCATTTATGAAAAAGGAAATGTTCATACACATGAGACGGATTTTTTATTACCTACAGAATTAAATACTGGTGGAATATTAATTTTTCATGACCCCTACATCCAGTTACCTGACCCCATTAGGTGTTACAACCTGCAGTTTAAGAAGCTTTGGACTGGATGACACCCAGGGTCCCTTTCTGCTAAGTGCTTTCAGTGAACTGCAAACTCAATGTAATGCTGCACAGAACAAACCAAGCTGTTACATCTAACATTAAGAATTTCCAGAAGGAGAGGGTTGGAACTTGGGTTTAGACATTATAATGTTACAATATGTGGTCTACTGAGGATAAAAGACTTACCCACTTTTCAGCCAATTCTTTACTGCTGCTATAGAAGAGCTCTCCAGTGTTGCCTGCCCCAGTACTGCTGCTAATTAACTGTGAGACCTCACGCAACAAATTCACCTTTCTTTGCATTCATGTCCTCACTGAAATGAAGAGCTCATTCTAGGCTATTGGTAAAGACACTGCTGGTTTTAGCAGTTGTGCATCTGGGATTTTAATGGTTCATTAAACAAACCCAGAGTCTGAGGGGAAAATGGCATGGGCAGGGGGAAGCCAGGTGACACCCTCAAAAGACCTGCAGAAAAATTCCCTTCAAGCAATGAAAAAATTCTCTCCCAAAATGAATTGGAGAGGGTAAACCCAATAAAAGTAAAGAGTGAAAAAACATTGACCCCCAAGATAATTTAGAAAATCCTCAGGTAAAGTCTGTTTCATTGGAATGAGGGAACAGAACAATCCTGAACACTCCAGACTCCTGCAACAGAAATCCTGCCCTCCCGAACCAAGGCAGCCATTACTTGAACACATCCAGCACAAACCTGCAGCACTCCTGTTGGTAATAGAAGCAGGAGGAGGGGGGCATCAGGATCTCACAGCCTTCCCTTGGTGGGAATGTCTAAAAACCAGAGAGATTTTTTTAAAGAAAGAAAAGATCTATATATACAACAATAGTTGCAGCAATTCATTTTGTGAGTTTAGGGTTTGGGTTTAGGGTTAATGTTGTGCAAATACGTGTACCTGTGTGTAAACAAGTATAACTCTGTGCAAATACTTGCTCATCTGTGTAAATAAGTGTACCTCTGTGCAAATAATTATGCCTGTATGGAAATAACTACCTCTGTGCAAAAAAAGTGTACCTCTGTGCAAATAAGGGTACCTTAACAACTAACCCTATACCACCCATTTTCTCAAGATTGCAATTTCAAGCTATAAAATAGAATGGTAGACTAAATCAAAGCTTCTTAAACTTTTCCCTCTCAGCCCTTTTTGCTGAGGAATTTTTCCATGAACCAAAGTATAAAAGTATCTAAATTAGATATACAAATCAAGTATTTGATGATAGTTAATCATAAAATAATGTATTTAAAACATATTTATATTGTTATATCACATATATATCATATAAATATATATATATATATATATATATATATATATATATATATATATATATATATTTCTACATCATATAAATAGACATTATTTCCACAGAGGTACATTTAATTGCACACAGGTAGGTATTTCCATAAAGTTATAATTATTTGAACAGGAGAAATTATTTGCATAGAGGTGCAGTTATTTACACAGAGGTACAGTTATTTGCAGGGAGGTACAGTTATTTGCCCTGAGGTACAATTATTTACACACAGGTACACTTATTTTCACAGAGGTACATGTATTTTCGCACAGGTCCACTTATTTGTACAGAGCTATATTTATTTCCAAAGATATCGTTATTTACATACATTTATAATTATTTTCCCAGTGGTAGTTATTAATACAGGGGTACATTTATTTGAACAGAGGTACTCTTATTTTCACAGAAGGAGTTACTTGCAGGGAGGTACACTTATTTGTAGAGAGATATACTTATTTGCCTCGAGGTACACTTCCTTGCACAAAGTTCATTATTTCCATTAAGATGTAATTATCTACATAGACGAAGTTATTTGCACAGAGATAGTTATATCCATACAGGTATAATTATTTGCACAGAGGGAGTTATTTGCAGAGAGGTGCAGTTATTTCCACAGAGGTACACTTATTTGTAGAGAGATAGTTACTTGAACAGAGGTACACTTATGAAAGGCAGGCAACACCATCCCCAACTTGCAGCAAATTTTCCTCCAAGCAATTTAAAAACTTTCTCAAAATGAATTGAAGAGTAGAAAACCAAATAAAAGGAAGAGTGAAACAACATTGCCCCCCAAGACAATTTAGAAAGCCCTCAGGTAAAGTCTGTTTCATTGGAATGAGGGACCAAAACAATCCAGACTCCTACACCAGAAGTTCTGCCCTCCCTGAACAAGGCTGCCAATAGTTAACCACATCCACCACAAACCCACACCAGGCCTTAGGGTAGAAAAAGCAGGAGGAGGTGGACTTCATGAGCTCTCAGCCTACTTTGGATGGGAGTGTGCAAACATCAGAGAGATTTTTTTTTGAAATAAAGAAAAAGACCTATATATCATATAATTAAATAAATATATATATATATATATATTTATGTATGTGTGTGTATGTGTATAATTTTGTCATTTATAAAAAAGGAAATGTTCATACGCATGAGATTGATTTTTTTTACTTACAAAATTAAATACTGGTGGAATATTAATATTTCATGATCCCTGTATTCATTTACCTGACCCCATTAGGGGTTACAACCTGCAGTTTAAGATGCTTTGGACTAGATGATATCCAGGGTCCCTTTCTTCTAAGGAGTTTCAGTGAACTGCAAACTCAATGTAATGCTGCACAGAACAAACCAAATTGTTACAGCCAACATTAAAAATTTCTAGAAGGAAAGTGTGGGAAGTTGGGTTCAGGCATCATTAAGTTACATTATGTGGTCTACTGAGGATAAAAGACTTACCCCCTTTTCAGCAAATTCTTTACTGCTGTAGTAGAAGAGTTCTCCAGGGTTGCCTGCCCCAGCACTGCTACTAATTAGCTGTGAGACCTCAGGCAAAAAATTCACATTTCTTTGTATTAGTGTCCTCACTGAAATGAAGGGCTCACTCTAGGCTATTGGTAAAGACACTTTAGCATTTGTGCTTCTGGAATTTTAATTGTTCATTAAACAAACCCTGAATATGAGGGGAAAATGGGGGGAGGAAGGCAGGTGACATCCTCCCAATACCTGCATCAAAATTCCCTCCAAGCAATTTAAAACTTCTCTCCCAAAATTAATTGAAGAGGGGAACCCAATAAAAGTAAAGAGTGAAACAACATTGACTCCCAAGATAATTTAGAAAATCCTCAGGTGAAGTCTGCTTCATTGGAGTGAGGGACCAGAACAATCCAGGGCAATGCAGACTCCTACACCAGAAATTCCCTGCTCCCTAACCAAGGCAAACAATAATTGACCACATCAAGCACAAGCCAGGAGCAGGACAGGGGGCAACAAAAGCAAAGGGAGGGGCTTCAGGAGCTTTCAGCCTACCCTTGAAGGAAGTGTCCAAAACCCAGAGAGATGTTTTGTTTTTTTTTTTTAAGAAAGAAAAAGACTTTTTATATACACAAAAATAGTTATAGAAGCTCATTTTGTGGTGGCAAAGAGCTACAAACTGAGGAGTGCCAATCCATATGGCTATAGGTGATTAATTTATAAAATATGAATATAATGGAATATCATTTTGCTTTAAAAAATAATGAACAAATTGATTTTTAAAAATATGAAAAACTTACATGAACTAATGCTGAGGGAAGAGCTGAACCAAGAGAATATTAGGGTACAGCAGAATTAGTGGAAGAGTAAAGATGAATGGCAAAGCTCTTCAGAGTTGCAGGAAATTTCAATTAACTGTGAAGGTCTTCTGAAGGAAAATGCTATCTACCTGCAGAGAAAAAAATCGATATATGGAAATATCTATTAAATGGTTTGATACATACATACATATATATATACATATATACATACATACACATATATGTATAATATTTGTATATATATTCATATATATGTGTGTGTATATATATATATATATATATATATATATATATATATAATGTTGACCTTTTCTAATGTGGGGTTGAGAGGGAAAGACAACTGGGAACTGAATATGCAAGGAAAATAATTAATATTTTTTAATGTAACATTCATATTATACATTGAAATGGAACTGGAGACTAGAATGTCAAATTAAAGATATTTTCTTCAAATGCCAGTCATATCACTAATCAAATGTAAACCCCTGGGAAAGCCATCCAATCTCTCAAGATTGCAACTTCCCATCTATAAAAGAGAATGGGAGACTAAATCAGAACTTCTTAAAACTTTTCCCATTCACAGCCCTTTTTCTGAGGAATTTTTACATGGCCCATGGTTTTTAAGTATCTAAAATAGATATCCAAATCAAAAAGTTGATAATAGTAAATCATAAAGTAATGTATTAAAAACATTTATATAACTGAGGTATTATGTAAATAACTATCTATTTGTATAAAATATAAATATACATATTTGCTAGAAAAGAAAATGTGCATACAAAAGGAATGGATTTGATTTTACCTATACAATTAAAAACTGGTGAAATATAAATTTTTCATAACCCCCACATTCAGTTACCTGACCCCATTAGGAGTTACAAAACACAATTTAAGAAGTTTTTAACTAGATGATACCCAGGGTCCCTTTCTGCTCTAAGGTTTCAGTGAACAACTAACTCAATGTAAAGATGCACAGAAGAAACCACGTTGTTATAGCCAACATTAGAAGTCCCTAATAAGAGTGGGTTAGAAGTTGGGTTCAGTCATCTCTACCACATATGACTTAATTTTATACAGGTGGACTATGAGGTCTGAAGAAGATAAAAGACTTACGCACTTTTCAGCAGATTCTGTAGGGCTGGTATAGAGAAATTCTCTATGAATTGGAATGAAATGGAAAGGGGAAAGCCTGAAAAAAATAAAAGAGTGAAACTACATTGCCCCCAGAGAAAATTTAGGAAGTTTCACCTTTTAATTGTTCATTCAACAAAGACAGAACCAGAGGGGAAAATGGCAGAAAAACAGCAGGAGACACGCTCCCGAACCTGCAGCAAACTTCTCTCCAAGCAATTAAAAAATTCTCTATCAAAATGAATTGGGCAGGGGAAAACCTGAAAGAAGTAAAGAGTAAAACAACATCCCCCCCCAGACAATTTAGAAAGCCCTCAGCTTTTAATGGTTCATTCCACTTAGCCAGCAGCTGAGGTAAAAATGGCGGGAAAAGGGCAGGAGACAAGCTCCCGGACCTGCAGCAAATTCCTCTCCAAGCTATTTAAAAATTCCTTAAACAAATAAATTGGGAAGGGGAAAACCCAAAAAAAGTAAAGAGTGAAACAACATTACCTCTCCAGTACAATTTAGAAAGTCCTCAGCATTTAATGGTTCATTCCACATAGCCAGCACCTGAGGTAAAAATGGCGGGAAAAGGGCAGGAGACACGCTCCCGGACCTGCAGCAAATTTCTCTCCAAGCAATTTAAAAATTTTCTCTCAAAATGAATTGGGGAGGGGAAAACCCAAAAAAAGTAAAGAGTAAAACAACATTGCCCTCTCAGTACAATTTAGAAAACCCTCAGCATTTAATGGACATTCCACATAGCCAGAATCTGAGCTTAAAATGGCGGGAAAACGGCAGGAGACAAGCTCCTGGACCTGCAGCAAATTCCTCTCCAAGCCATTTAAAAATTTCCTCACCAAATGAATTGGGAAGGGGAAAACCCCAAAAAAGTAAAGAGTGAAACAACATTCCCCCCCCCCCCCCCCGCCCCCAGACAATTTAGAAAGCCCTCAGCTTTTAATGGTTCATTCGACAGAACGAGCACCTGAGATTAAAATGACAGGAAAACGGCAGGAGACATGCTCCAGGACGTGCAGCAAACTTCTCTCCAAGCAATTTAAAAATTCTCTCTCAAAATGAATTGGGAAGGGGAAAACCCAAAAAAAGTAAAGAGTGAAACATCATTACCTCTCCAGTACAATTTAGAAAGCCCTCAGCATTTAATCTTTCATTCCACATGGCCAGCACCTGAGGTAAAAATGGCAGGAAAACGGCAGGAGACACGCTCCCGGACCTGCAGTAACTTCTCTCCAAGCAATTTAAAAATTCTCTCTCAAAATGAATTGGGGAGGGGAAAACCCGAAAAAAGTAAAGAGTAAAACAACATCCCCCACCCCCCAAGACAATTTAGAAAGCCCTCAGCTTTTAATGGTTCTTTGGACATAGCCAGCACCTGAGGTAAAAATGGCAGGAAAACGGCAGGAGACACCCTTCCCAGACCTGCAGCAAACTTCTCTCCAAGCAATTGAAAAATTCCCTCACCAAATGAATTGGGGAGGGGAAAACCCAAAAAAAGTAGAGTGAAACAACATTACCTCTCCAGTACAATTTAGAAAGCCCTCAGCATTTAATCTTTCATTCCACATAGCCAGCACCTGAGGTAAAAATGGCAGGAAAACGGCAGGAGACATGCTCCAGGACGTGCAGCAAACTTCTCTCCAAGCAATTTAAAAATTCCCTCACCAAATGAATTGGGGAGGGGAAAAGCGGAATAAAGAAAAAAGTGAAACTACATTACCCCTCCAGGACAATTTAGACAGCCCTCAGGTAAAGTCTTCTTCAAAGCAGTGAAGGGGCAGAACAATCCAGACTCCTACAACAGAAACCCCGCCTTCCTTGAGGAAGACAGCCAATCGTTGACCACGTCCCCTGCAAGCCCGGAGCAGGCCTTAGCAACAAAAGCAGGGGGAGGGGAACTTTGGAAGCTTTCAGGCTGCCCTTGAGGGGAGTGTCCAAACCCCAGAGTGATTTTTTAATTTTTTTTTTTAAGAAAGAAAAAGTATGACCTACACAAAAATAGTTACATCAGCTCATTTTATGGCGGCAAAGAACTGGAAATTCGGGGATGCCCCTCCACTGGGCTAGGGGTGATTAATTTGTAGAATATGAATCCAAAGGATCACCATTGTGTTTTAAAAAATAATGAATAAGTTATTTTTTTTAAATATGGAAAACATACAGGAACTAATGCTGAGGGAAGAGCAAAACCAAAAGAATATTGGGGTACAGCAAAATTAGTGGAAGAGTAAACATGAATGACTAAGCTCTTCTGAGTTACAGGAAATTTCAAATTAACTCTGAAGGACTTTTGAAGGAAAATGCTAACTACCTGCAGAGGGAAAAAATGATATATGAAGTATCTATTGTATGTTTTCACACATATATCTATAATAAATGTTGACCTTTCTAATGTGGGGTTGGGAGAGAGAGGGAAAGACAACTGGGAACTGAATATGCAAACAAAAAATATTAATATTTTTAATGATGTAACTTTCATATTTAATGGAAATGGACTTGGAGACTGGAAAGGGAATTTAAAGATCTTTTGCTCAAATGGCAATCATACCTCTAACCACATGTAAGCCCTTCCCAGACCGGCAGCAAACTTCTCTGCAATCTCAAGATTGCAACTTCCATATATAAAATAGAATGGTAGACTAAATCAGAGCTTCTTAAACTTTTCCCACTCACAGCCCTTTTTCTGAGGGATTTTTACATGACCCATTGTATGCAATCATCTAAAATAGAGATCCAAATGAAATATTTGCTGATAGTAAATCATTAAGAAAGTTATTTAAAAACATATTTATATATTTATCTAACATACATATCATATAAATAAATATCTATTTATAATAATCATATAAATGTATATGTTTTCTGTATTTATAGTTTATCATTTATGTAAAACTAATTATACATACAAATGAGATGGATTTATTTTTACCTACAGAATTAAATATTAGTGAAATGTTAAATTTTCATGAGTTTATATTTAATTACCTTACCCCATTAGGATTTACAACCCACAGTTTAAGGAGCTTTGCCCTTCAAAGCTCTGATGTGATCATCTGTCATAGAAAAGAGATGCTGGTGGCCCATCATCTCTGAATACATGTTTGAAATATGAATATGTGAAGTCAACTCAGTATTCCTATTGGGGAGAATATTATCATTTCATTGTAACAGCAATGAGCTTTTCCTTCCCAATATGCACATGTCTAATATTTGTATTTCACTGATGCACTGATGCACTGATTGCACAATTTCAAAAGTAATCAAGGCTTCTTAGTTCCTCTTGTTTCTCTAGTATTGTGTTAGTGATCAGGCTGGGTGCAGAATTAAAGCTATTAGAAAAAATGTCTTCATCATGAATCCTAAATTACATCCTTAGGGCAAGGTGAGGGGGGAAAAGGAAGCCATGTCAATTTTCCCCAAGATATTACAATTAATTTGGCATCAAGATTTCAGAATTCCAAGTTCACTCAGAAGCCAAAACTACTTTTCTTTTCTTTTATGTTGATAATGGATTTCAACAAGATTAACTGAGGAAAAAAAGAGAAATTATACCCTCAAATAGGTAATTTCTCACAGTGAGTGCCTTAGTCTTACCTCTATTGGGAGTAACACAGGACAGAAAAGGAAGATAAGGAATATATGGTAGTCAGCTAAGGTCTGTAAGGAGATCACAGGCACCTCCCTTAGGTTCCCATTTGGGAATTAGATTCATTTGTGTGGACATTAACATGAATGGACAATGAATGCAGTCATTAATGTCAAAGCTCAAGTGTTTAAGAGATGCAAGTGTAAGAACAAAGCACAACATCCAAATGGAAATAGCAACACAATTACTTCTGGAACATGTCCTACTATTAAATGAGGGTGGGTTTTGAAGAAGGCCCAAAATGTTAGCCCATGCTTTCTATCAAAATCAATCTGTCAGTGACTAGATATTATTGCTCTATTATGCTTTGGGGAGGAATTTTCATGTCCACTTAAGTTGACAAAGGAGATTTGTTTTCAAAATGTTCTGAACAATTCAAAGTCCTAAAGAAGGAAAAATGAGCTAAGCTTTTGTACAAGGGGCTAAAATCCATGGGGGGCTTCCTGTCTAGCATGATCCTGTCAGTTATCATCCTTGGTATTTTGGGTCTCTGCTGATATTCTACCACAGGCCTTGGGAACATGTGGAGGTTCCATCTTTCACCTCAAAGGAACTGCCAATTTTTTGCCTTACCATATTGGAGGGCAAGAAAAGAGAAGAATGGTATGGTGCCTATTATGTGCCATGTACTGTGAAAAGTGCTTCTTAAAAATTTTATCTCATTTGCTCTTCCCAACAATTTTTTGAGATAGGTAATATTATTTATTCCCATTTTACAGTTGAACACTGAGGTAAACTGAGGTGGAATGAGTTGTCCAAGATCACATAGCCAGTAATTATTCTGATCTTCACTCTTCTTGCCTCCAGGTCACTTCAGTATGCTATCCAGCCACCTCTAGGAGAACAAGAGAGATCAGGAAGGACCACTTCAAGAAGCAGGTACTTGTAATGAGCCTTGGAGGAAATCACTGATTCCAAGAAAAGAGGTGAGAATGCAAAGCACTCCTGGGAGAGCAATTAACTTGTGAAGAGGCAGGAGATAGAGTGTAAATGGAACTACAAGAAGTGGAGACAGTGAAACAAGATGAAATCAATATGGAAAAGTAGGTCAGAGATACATTGTGCTGGAGTTCAAATGACACAGCACCCAATATAGTGTGTCCCAGAGGCAAAAGGGAAACACTTGAAGCTTCCTGAGCATGAGGCTGACAATCTAACCGCTTATTCAAGGGTGTCACTTTGGGAGCTGTGTGGAAGATAGTTTAGAGTTTGGGACAGAAAGGAGAGAGAGTGGATGATTATGGGGTCTTACAATAAATAGTAAAATAACTCTTCTTAGCAATAAAGTGATCCAAGACAATGATGAAACATGCTGTCCATTCAAAGAAAGAACTGATAGTCTGAATGCAGACTGAAGTATACTATTTTTAAAAGTTTTTTCATTTTTCTTGAGCTTTTTCTGGGCAAGGGGAGCTGTGTATTCTGTTACAACATGACTATTATGGAAATGTTTTACATAATTATATATGTATACCTTATATTAAAATGCTTCCATTCTCAATGCAGGGGAGGCTTTAGGCAGAGAGAAAGGAGAGAATCCAAAGCTCAGATTAAAAAAAATGAATGCTAAAAATGTTTGTATATGTGACAATTGAAAATTTTAATCCTACATTAAAAAAGATATTTAACCATACATAGTATGGCTGAGACTATGTCCCTAGTACCTTAGAAGTTACTAATAATGTTTTCCCAAGTGGGTCTTTGCTTCCCTTAGGGAAGTGTATATGTCCTGGGACTCTCTCTTCCTTGGAAAAGTCCATTACCTAACTCAGCCCCTTTGATCTCTTCTACCACAGTAGGAAATATTTGTCATCCCCTAGCAAAAAAATAAAAAATAAGAAGACTTTGTCCCAATTTGTCAATCCATGTGTGAATGTGGACTTTTGTAACACACATGCCAATTTGATTATATTGAACAGACATTTATTTGTTCTGCAGTGTGTGCAACATAGAGGATTAGGTGACTTTGTTACTTTTTACTCCAGGGTTAAGTTTTATCAGCCCAGATTATTACCATATAAGTCTGTCTCCCACTTTAGATTTCCTTCAGTTACATCAGCAATCTAAAAAGAAAACCTTCTATTTGCATTCTGCATATTCTCACAAAGTAACTATTAGTTGGAATCTTTTTGAAATAGAAATATATGGACACATTGAGTAGGATGTCTCTTCTACCTATTTAGCTATAGTTTTCTAATTAACATCTGTGAGGTTTTTTCCCTCACTGGGGTCACCAAAGTTAGAAAACAACAATCCTGTGCAAAGTAAAAGAAAAAAAAAACTCAACTAAACAGAACATGGCACTCCAAAATCCTCTCATAACTAGTAGAGGCAAAAGTTCCTTGATAATATGGATAACAGAGAAGAAAAAAAAAAAAAAAAAAAAAAAAAAAAAAAAAACATGAGCTGATAGTTTTAGTACTCCCAAAGGAGTTGATCCTTTTTTTTCTTCACCATGACACCCTGTAATGTGCTGTTGTCTCCAGAAGCTGCCTATGGATCTCTGGGAGGAGATCTGCTGTGTCAACTCAAATCTCTGGGAGAGATTCTTCTTCCTATAGAGAGCCCTTGTCTCCAGACAGTTGCTGCCAACTCTGGTTCAAAGTAGTGACTTCTTCTTCCTCTGGAGAGCAGCCTCAGGTCTGGCCCAGACAAGACTCTCTCTCCTCCAGAGAGCCACTCCAACTCTGACCTAGAGCAGAGACTCTTTTCTATCTCTCCAGTGCCGCCCTCTTTTATCCTTCCTGAGGATGGGTGTGGGATAATGCAAAGGTTTCTGGGAAAAATTACTTCAACCAATGAACTTGCTCCTCCTAAGCATGTAAGCTCCTCCCCAGGAATTCACAGAAGTAAAACTCCCAGTAAAGGCCGGAACTAGAGAATCATTAAGTACCCACTTAGCACTTAGTAACAAATTAATATCTCGTTATCTCATTAGCACTTAGTAAGAACCTAATAACATTCAACATATATTACAGTTTGTAGCTTCAGTTTTCATTGATGGAAAATTTGCTGCCAATGTTTAAAGCTAGTTTTTACTGAATTTCGTATGAAGACTGTCACTAAATTGCTTAAGGACATGAAGTTTAAGTGATCTAATTTACACATCTCATTCTGACAGAGCTATATATTATCATCCTATCTTTGGGGATTATGCTAGTGATACTTTTCTCACTTGAGTACACAAAATGGTATAATTGTATTTAGCATTTAGGTACCTGTTCCTGTACCACATGGGTGGATGAACACATGGATATGTAGATAAATGCCCATGAGACAAATACTAGCCATTAGCAAGTTCACAAGAATATTTCTATGTCTTTGTTCTCGTGCTCTTTCCCCTCCCCCTTATTGTTAAGAATAATGGAATATAAAAGTAATTCAAGTCATCATTCACCAACTCAGCTCCCAAGGGATCTTTCTAATGCTGTGTGAAGAGACAATTTAATAATCATTACTCTCTGACAAGGAGTGCAGATGAAGAGCTTCATATGAACAGAAAGTGAGCTAGACATCCTTGACCTCTATTGCAAACCTTGTTTGTTCCTATACTCCAGCCTGTATCGTCCACTTTTAGTGTATACAGAGCACATGTTCTGATTCTCTGTCATGAAGTTACTTGACTCCCACCACCGAGGATTTTTCCTTAAAATCATCTCTAAGATTTTGTAATATATCTATAAAAGTGTTTACCAGTCAATCCATGTGTGAACATGGAGTTTTATAATATACATTCCAATTTGGTTTTACTGAACAGACGTTTATTTGTTCTCCGGTGTGTGCAAGGTAGAGTATTAGGTGCAAATGATTTGAAGTGATACATAGACAAAAAAAAAAGAGAGAGAGAGAATGCCTCATCTTTTTTTCACAGCAGTATTTTATTTTTCCAATTACATGTAAAATAGTTTTCAGCATTCATTTTTGTAAGATTATGAGCTCCAAATTTTTTTCTCCCTCTATTCTTCTCCCCTCCTACAAAAATAAGATGCAATCTGATATGCTATATATGTGCAATTACTTTAAATATATTTCCATATTAGTCATTGTTAGGATTACTAAGTGAGAACTCAGGTTGTCTGGATGGTGACAAGGTGAGAATTCAGGTTTTCTGGACAATTACAAGGTGAGAACTCAGGTTGACTTGATAGAGGGGGCAAGCTCATTGGCTGGGGTGGTTCTTCCCAGAAGCCCTTGCATTATCCCACGCCCATTCTCTGGGAGGATAAAAAGAGACAGCACTGGGCGCAGAGAGCAGATCGGCCTGAAGAAGGATAAGAGTTGGAGGAGATTCAGAGCCAGGATTCAAGAGGAAGACTCTGAATTGCATCAGGCTTGACGGGGCTCTCTGCAGGAAGGGAAGTCACTTCTTTGGACAAGAGTTAACAGCAACTGCCTGGAGACAACGGTTCGTTACAGGAAGAAGAATCTGTCTGAGAGATTTGAGTAGACACAGCAGATCTCTTCCCAGAGAGCGATCCAGCAGCTTCTAGAGATGACAGCTCACTACAATTGGCGCCCAACGTGGGGCAAGGATATTTGCTTATCCTGACAAGAAGAGCTAGACCAGACCTTCGCAATTTGGCGTCCGAACAGGGACAGACACGGTCCTGATTCCAGTGGAAAAGCTTCCGATCTAGATCTCAGTCTCTCTGACCCAGAACCGTGAGTAACAAGGAAACTTTGTTAAAGATTAAGTGAGTATGCTAATAGATAAATAAGGAACTTGTTAAGGGTTAAACCAGCAATCTCTTATAGTGAAATGGGACAAACACCTTCTGTTCAAGGAAAATGTTTAGAGAGCATCATCAAGGTTATGAAAAGCCAAGGATTGATTATAATTTCAGAGGAGATTACTGAACTTTTAAGAACTGTGAAGGTCATATGTCCTTCTTTTTCTCTGGAAGAAGAATTGGATCCAGATGAATGGGAATTAGTAGGAGAGCAATTAGGTGAACAGTACAATTACCTTTGTGACATTTTACCCTTTGGTTCCAGACCAAACTCAGTTTCCAAAGATACAATTCATACCTACAATTTAATCCAAATGGCTTTAAAAAATGTTATTCTAAAGGAAGAGATGAAGGAGCAAAATGGGGAGGTGTCAACTAAACTAGGTGAAAAGGATGAATCAGATAACAATGAAGTTAAGTACAATTCTGAGCAACAGAAGCACCTCCCATCTCCTCCCTCAATTAACCCTTCAGGGGTGGAGCAAGAAGGAGGAGAGGAAGAGGCAGAAACACAAACAGAATTGTCTGTGAAGCAGTCTAAGCCTATGACAAGATTAGAAAAAGCATTGGTTAAAGCTAAGAGAGAAGGACAGGATATAAGTGATTTTATACATGCATATCCTGTGATTGAAAATACTGACTCTGTAGGTAAAAAAAGGAGAAGATATGCACCTTTAGATTTGAATAAAATTAAGGATTTGAAAAAAGGTTGTACCCTTTATGGGGCTACATCAGCTTATGTCAAAATGTTACTAGATGGTTTGTCTTATGAAGTCCTAACCCCGAATGATTGGAAATCCATAGCAAGGACATGTCTGGAACCTGGAGAAAATTTATTATGGCTTGCGGAATTTCATGAATTATGTAAAATTCAAGTCAGATGCAATTTGGAAATAGGAGTTAACACACAATTCACTTTTGAGCACTTAGCTGGTGAAGGTCAGTATGGAGAGAATTCGGAACAGATTAATTATACCATGACAATATATGAGCAAATTGCTAAGGCTGCAATAAAAGCTTGGGGTGTCCTTCCTGGACAGAAAGATCGTGGAGAGGCTTTCACTAAAATACAGCAAGGTCCCAATGAACCTTTTGCAGATTTTGTGGGACGTTTGCAAACTGCTGTCAAAAGAACTATTGGAGAAAATTCAGCTACAGAAATAATGACCAGACATCTGGCTAAGGAAAATGCCAACGAGATTTGCAAAAGAATTATATGGGGATTAGACAAAGATGCTCCTTTAGAGGAGATCATAAGACGCTGTGCTACAGTGGGAACAAATGCTTTTTACACCCGGACAATGATGAATGTGGAAAGACAGGGTCCCTCCTGGCAAGGGCCTTCTAGAGAAACTCGGCAATGTTTTCAATGTGGAAAAATTGGGCATCTAAGAGCTCAGTGTAGATATGGAGATACAGTGAGAAGACAGGGTGAGAGAAGACCTAAAACCCCATGTCCAAAATGCAACAGAGGACTCCATTGGGCATCAGAGTGTAGAATAATTCAGGGAAATGGGATGAGGGGCCCAGGTCCAGGGCCCCAGGCAAAAAAGACTTGGGGCATGATGGCAGCTGATGTTACACCCAAAGAACCTTTAGAAGGCCAGGACTCTGATTTAATCAATCAGCAGAGAAGCAATCACATGGCAGAAAGGGATTACCTGATAAGTCAGCCAAAAGGCAATCAGATGGAAGAAAGGGATTGAAATTAGGAAAAATAGAGTTGTGTGCAGTAGAGACTACTGAGATACTCCCTGGAGAAGTGAAATCTGTTCCTGTTGAGCCTATGGATCCTTTGCCTCCAGGCACAGTAGGCTTGACCATTTCACCTTCTGAGAGTGCCTACAAAACAGTGTCCATCCATACACTGATGTGGGAGACTGGAGAACGTGTATCTAATATCCCAGTCACTAACACAGGCAGACAACGTGTGATTTATCAACCAGGAGAAGTAGTAGCATCAGGCTTATTGTTACGGACCCCTAATAAGCAACCTAGTGATAGTCGCCTAGATTTTGACTCCAATGAACAAAATCCAGGAATATATTGGACAGCAGCTGTGACAGCTGACCGACCTATGCTTACTATTTATATAAACGGAATACCATTTGAAGGATTGGTAGACACGGGTGCAGATCGTACAGTTATTAGAGGTGCCAATTGGCCCGGTCACTGGCCAAAGATTAAAGCAGACACCTATATGTCTGGGGTGGGAGGATCAATAGCAGCAGAAGTTAGTGCTAGGCCTTTGAGATGGGTATTTGAAGGAGAAACAGGAGCTTTTACTCCTTTTGTGGTTGAAAAAATCCCCATCAATCTGTGGGGAAGAGACATTTTACAGCAGATAGGATTACAAATAAGCACTTCGGCTTTTTAGGCAGGGCTGCTGTTGAAGGCCTACCTGCACTTTCACCAGTTCCTATTCAGTGGAAGACTGATTCACCAGTGTGGGTAGAACAGTGGCCCTTAAGAAGTGATAAAATTCAGGCCTTATTAGACATAGTGCAAGAACAACTTGACCAAGGACACTTGCGGCCTTCTCTAAGTCCTTGGAATTCCCCAGTATTTGTGGTGAAAAAGAAATCTGGAAAATGGAGGATGATAACTGATCTAAGAAGAGTAAATGAACAGATGGAAACTATGGGAACTCTTCAGCCTGGACTTCCATCTCCTACTCAGTTGCCAAGAGAATGGCCTCTATGGGTTATAGACATTAAGGATTGTTTCTATTCTATTCCTCTAGATAAGGAGGATATGATCTGCTACTCAATACAAAAGTGTAGCGAGCTGTCGTCTCCAGAAGCTGCTGGATCTCTCTCTGGGAAGAGATCTGCTGTGTCTTCTACTCAAATCTCTCCGACAGATTCTTCTTCCTGTAACGAACCGTTGTCTCCAGGCAGTTGCTGTTAACTCTTGTCCAAAGAAGTGACTTCCCTTCCTGCAGAGAGCCCCGTCAGGGCTGATGTAATGCAGAGAGTCTTCCTTCTTGAATCCTGGCTCTGAATCTCCTCCAGCTCTTATCCTTCTCCAGGCCGATCTGCTCTCTGCGCCCAGTGCTGTCTCTTTTTATCCTCCCAGAGAATGGGCGTGGGATAATGCAAGGGCTTCTGGGAAGAACCACCCCAGCCAATGAGCTTGCCCCCTCTATCAAGTCAACCTGAGTTCTCACCTTGTAATTGTCCAGAAAACCTGAATTCTCACCTTGTCACCATCCAGACAACCTGAGTTCTCACTTAGTAATCCTAACAAGTCATGATAGGAAAGAAAACTCAGAACAAAAGGGAAAACCCATGAGAAAACAGCTCATCAAAATGTGAAAATAATATGCTTTGATCCACATTTAGTCTCCATAGTTCTCCCTGGTCTGTTGGAACTGTCATCACTGTATTGATGAAAAGAGCTAAATCTCTGGTAGTTGATCATCACATGATCTTGCTGCTATTGTAATGTTCTATAGGTTGGGCTTACTTCACTCAATATCAATTCATCTCAGTTTTTCCAGGCTTTTTCTGAAATCAGCCTGCTCTTCATTTGTTATAGAACAAATCATATTGCATTGCATTCATATACTGTAATTTAAGGAATCCTTCATCTTAAAAAGCTTAAATTCCATTGGAGGAAGAGCAGGGATGACATATATACAAAAACCTATTAGAAAATATACACAAGGCAATTTAGAAGGGGAGAGATAGAAATTGGTGACCACAATGGTCAGGGCCTGCAGCACTTAATCCCATTACTTAACTTCTCTTGGAAAGGTCATATTTGAAAGAATTCAGATTTTTAAATGTAGAACTTTTGCCTTTTGAAGGACTGAATTTCTTCTTTCTGTTTACCTCAAAACAGAGCTTTCTGCCTAGTTTTATCAGCCTAAATTATTAACAAGTAGTATTTCAGGGAGAGCACTAGACTAAGTGTCACCAAAGAGCTGAATTCAAATCAGTCTCTGACACTTATCAGCTGTGAGTCTGGGCAGTTCACTCACCTCCCTTAGAGATGGTCTATTTAAAATAGAGATAATTACACCTTTAGTATTTATCTTTTGGAGTGTTTTGAGGCTGAAGAGAGGCACTATATGGAAAGGTCTTTAAAAACACTGAAGTCAGCACTGTACATTGTATCCCAAAAGTCTTAGTGCAATTTTAATCTTCCTTTAAAGCTTAAACCTTTACCAAGACTTTTGGATCACTCTATACAATCGTCTCATTTGGTCATTTCGTTTTTGGTAGATTTTGGAAAGAAACAATTCAGGTCCAGTCACTACCCTGCTATTGTTTATTATACTTAATGTTCTATTGATTACTGTACAGATAGATGAAATGGATTTAAACTTTTTAAAATAATTTAATGAGCACTGAAATGCTCACTAATGAACGAATAAAAATTGAATTAATGCAATTAATGAAAATTAAAAGCTCATTTTCCGATGCATCTCCAAAGGCATCTTTGGGATAATTTCAGTTAGAGACAGGCTAGCAGTTATGATATACACTGTGACTTCTTCCCAGGCTGTACTTTCTTCTCTTACGTCTATATTTGGGTGACATTTTCATTCCATGTTGTTTGGAGATTATAATTATTCAGTAAGGTGACAAATCTTAGATTCTTACGTTTTTTTTGTTTGTTTGTTTGTTTGTTTGTTTTTTTCTGATTCAGTGTCTAGGCTGTTGTGGATAACATTTTGGTCTGCAGTGGTACAGACCCCAGTTGACTTTGTGAAATCTTAAAGATTTGGGGGATTTGTATTTGCAGTGTACAGCTTTGTTATCTGGGAGATGATAAAGGACAGCAAGTTTCTGCTATAGAATTCTAGTCAGCTGATTCTGTCTTTCTACATACTTAGAAGGTATTATATTTTGCAGCCTGTGGCAATATTGTGCATAGTCCTAACCACTATGATGTAAATATGCATTTATCAATAAGTCTGGGATCCTTAAGGCTAAACTCTCTATAATTACTGGTGAAAATTAACTTATCAAGTCAAACCATTCTCCAATTGATAAATGGTCAAAGGATATGAACAGACAATACTCAGATGATGAAAGTGAAACTATATTCACTCATATGAAAGAGTGTTCCAAATCACTACTGATCAGAAATGCAAATTAAGACAACTCTGAGATACCACTACACACCTGTCAGACTGGCTAAGATGACAGGAACAAATAATGATGAATGTTGGAGGGGATGTGGGAAAACTGGGACACTAATGCATTGTTGGTGGAGTTGTCCTGAAAAAATCCAGCCATTCTGGAGAGCAATTTGGAACTATGCCCAAAAAGTTATCAAACTGTCCATACCCTTTGATCCAACAGTGCTACTACTGGGCTTATATACCAAAGAAATACTAAAGAAGTGAAAGGGACCTGTATGTGCCAAAATGTTTGTGGCAGCCCTTTTTTTAGTGGCTAGAAACTGGAAAATGAATGGATGTGCATCAATTGGACAATGGTTGGGTAAATTGTGGTATATGAAAGTTATGGAATATTATTGCTCTGTAAGAAATGACCAGCAGGATGAATACAGAGAGGTTTGGAGAGACTTACATGAACTGATGCTGAGTGAAATGAGCAGAACCAGGAGATCATTATACACTTCAATAACAATGCTGTATGAAGATGTATTCTGATGGAAGTGGATATCTTCAACATAAAGAAGATCCAACTCACTTCCAGTTGATCAATGATGGACAGAAACAACTACACCCAGAGAAGGAACACGGGAATTGAATGTAAACTGTTAGCACTACTGTCTCTCTACCCAGGTTACTTATACCTTCGGAATCCAATTCTTAACGTGCAACAAGAAAATTGGATTTATACACATATATTGTATCTAGGTTATACTGTAACACATGTAACATGTATGGGATCGCCTGTCATCTAGGGGAGGGAGTAGAGGGAGGGAGGGGAAAATTTGGAAAAATGAATACAAGGGATAATGTTATAAAAAAATTACTCATACATATGTACTGTCAAAAAATATAACTATAAAATTAATAATAAAGAAAAGAAAAAAACAAAATTAACATCCTGAATTTCTAGCAAAGACCCTGTTTGGATTGCACCCATAGATCACCTTTTTTTTTTTTTTTTCCCTGAGGCTGGGGTTAAAGTGACTTGCCCACAGTTACACAGCTAGGAAGTGTTAAGTGTCTGAGACCAGATTTGAACTCAGGTCCTCCTAAATTCAGGGCTGGTGCTCTATCCACTGAGGCACCTAGCTGCCCCCTATAGATCACCTTTCAAATCTAGTTACCCATTTCATAGACTTCATTCAAAGATAAGCCATATTAAGTTACATCTGTTGATTACACGGGTGGATACAAGCCCTGAGTAGTGAGGATTCTCGGATCCAAAAGTATTTATGTAAAATTTTAATAAATATCACATGCTCTGAATACATCTAAGAATATTCTTCCTTCATTTTGATGAGGAAGTGCTATTCTTCCAAAGCTGCCTTAGGGGTGATAAATCCTGAATGTAATTAACATTGGATGGATATTTGTTTGGCTATCTTCCCAACTGTTGTCCATTTTTACCATATCGAAAATATATATTCAAATTGGTATTTCATAGGTTTGATTTTCTCTAAATGTGGTTTTCTCATTTCAATTTTAGGATGCTAGTATATTATTCTAAACATAATCACGCTAAGCTTCATCTTTGTTGGCCTCATACTTGCTTTATCCTTCACAGAAAAGACTAAGATTTCTGTAAGTATTTCACCTACTGGTTTAATCTGAGGTCTCGATTCAAACTCTAAGTTTTTATTATTTCTTTAGTATATATTAAGAATTTATCAAGGCTACCAACATACTTATCTTTCACTTGTAATGTTATGGACTGAAAAGTCCCTCTATGTGTCGTATATTGTTCTATCTATCATTTGTACACAGCTTTGTGGAAAATTGTTTTCAACCCACAAAGGGGCCTATCCCATAACTACAATGGCTATATAGTATCCAATCAATTGGGGGATTAGTTATCTCCATCCTAACTTCCAAAATGCCAAGAAGTTTCATAGAAAATTTAGTGTTCTGTACCTGTCCCACAGTTTAGGAAAACTTCAAATAAAGCAAACCAAACTTACAAAGTCTATAAAATAGGTGAGGAGAATCATTGATCTGATGCTAGATGGAACTTGAGAGGTCATCTAGCATACCATTCTCATTTGACAGATGGGGAAACAGAGGCCAGAAAGAAGAGATTATTCCCAAAAGTAGGTGCTTTTAAATATATGTATATATACAAATACATAAAACAGAATGTATTTCATAGTTTCTGCAGCTTCTATAATGAATTAAAAAGAATGGGGAAAAATCTATATCCAAAGCAAAATTTAAAATAATTATTTATAAAAATAAACAAATCTTAAAATGAATGCTGTTACACAAAAGGCATAATGGGAGCCTATGTGTAATGAAAAATAAGAATTAAGTATCATCCTTTCTTTGGTTCTTAGAACCATGACAGAGGCATATAGAGAACATTTTTTATTCTATTACATTCATTATTATTAGGAAAAGCAACAGACAACCTTTAGGCAGAAAAGATTAGACTATTTAGAAGAAAGATCACTAAAAACATCTAGAACAAGGAGACTGTTATGAGGTAGAAGGGGTTTGGTAATTCCATGTTTTAAAAAGCCCTTGGATCGAAAATCCCTTTATAATTCTGCTTATTTCATGAAAGTTTTAGAATTTCATGGAAGTGTTTCATTCATTAAGTTGGTCAAACAAAATAGTTTCGTGCTATGGAAAGGAAATTCAATTCAGATAATTCTTATAAGGCACATCTCTATATGAACCTGATAGGTATGAAGGCCCATCTATACAAAAAAGCACACACACAAGAATCAGGTGAAATCTAGTGTACCTTAAAGGTAAATGACTCTTGCATTTTGAATATCTTCCCCAGCTAGTAAATGCTGGATATAAGATGATAAAAGCATATATCCCCTGACCTAAATAAGCTTTAAATTTATAAGAGGAGACAACATCAATAGAAGTAATTAAAAACAAAATAAATATGGGGAATGTGGGAGGAGTGAAAACACAATAAGTTGGAGAATCAAAAGAGTCCTTACACAGATGGTGACTCAAGAAAGTTTTCAAGGAAATCAGGGACTCCTTGAAGTACAGATGATGAAAAACTACATTACAGAAATGAGTGTGCAAAGACAAAAAATCAAACATGAGGAGCCCTAGTTAAGTGTTTGCAGGCAGGAGGAGCCACAAAATAGAAAGAATTCAAAAGTTAAAGGGATAAGAAAGATGTGACAAAAGATTATTCTTCATATCTGCCAATAAGAATCTGTTAATAACTTAGAAAGTCATTTATTTTCTCTACCTATTGCTTATATAAGGCTACAATTACTCCATCCCTTTAATACTGATAATTTATCAGGCAAGAACAAATCTTGAGCCACTAAGTGTGATTTCCCAAATAAATCTACTTTATCCTTTGGCTGAAAATGAAATTTGAAACTTTTGGAGTGTTAGAAAAATTTATGATATTCTATCTTCCATCAGCATCTTAGTGGTTTCCATACAACAGCATATAGTAACGATATATTAGTAACCAAGAATAGACTGGTCACAGATTTAAAGGTCTACAAACAGCCCAAGATAAAATCAAATTAACTTAAAAAGAAAAAAAATACTTAATATAAAAAAATACTTAATGAAAAAAACAAACAAACAAACAAACAAACAAAAAAACCTTTGTATCTTGAGGATGCAAAAAAAGAACTTCCAGGGATGTAATCTCTTTAACAAATATACTCTCTATGTTTGAGGTCACGGTCCCCAGGAATCTGAATAGAGAAAACAGGAAAGTACTACACAAAAAATATCTCACTATGCCATCTTGGAATATAGCCACCTTTCTATATATTAATGAAGTCCACTAAATATCAACTGATAATCATGATAGACAAGGGGGGGAGGTGAACATATTGATGAGGACACATAAATTACAACATTAGAAAAACAACCTTTCTAGCAGCAGCAGCAGCGACCAAGGCCAAACAAAGCCAGGCCACAGAATAGTTGATCTGAATCTCCTGAAGACTCACCAACTTTCCACTGCAGGGGATGAGGAAGAGGGGGAGGGTGCTAGGTTTGCTGACAATGACTATTTCTTAGTTGTGAATCAGTTCTAGCTTTCTTGGTGACAGACTTGAATGCTATTTAAGTGGAAGAATCTCTTCTTCCTGGGCCTGAAAAGGAGACCAAAGCATGGAGCTAAGTGTGAATGCATATAGATACAAATAAAAATGTGATCAAGACAATACAGAGAAAATTATAACATCACCCACCAAAAGTCTATTTATACATAGAAAGATAGGTGTTCAGATGGTAATCTCATTAGAATGCAACTTTAATGCCTGCCTTAGCTCCAAACATTAGCCCAGGAGCCCTGGGCTAGCTCTGTTCATTAAACCAAATTGCATATCTGAAAATATTTATAATCACTAAATCTCTCTCTCTCTCTCTTTCTCCCTCCCTCCCTCCCTCTCTCTCTCTCTCTCTCTCTCTCTCTCTCCTCTCTCTCTCTCTCTCTCTCTCTCTCTCTCTCTCTCCCTCCCTCCCTCCCTCCCTCCCTCCCTCCCTCCCTCCCTCCCTCCCTCCCTCCCTCCCTCCCTCTCTCTCTCTCTCTCTCTCTCTCTCTCTCTCTCTCTCTCTCTCTCTCTCTCTCTCTCTCTCTCTCTCTCTCTCTCCCCTCTCTCTCTCTTTCTCTCTCTTTTACCATAACAAGTATTGATTTACTATCAATCTCCATAGTTCTTTTTCTGGATGCAGATGGTGTTTTCTATCCAAGTATATTGGGATTGCTTTGAATCATTGAATCACTGAGAAGAACCAAGTCTTTCATAGTTGATCATCAGACAACCTTGCTGTTACTATGTACAATGTACTCCTGATACTGCTTGTGTTATTCAGCATTAGTTCCAGTAAATCTTTCCAGGCCTTTCTAAAATCAGCTTGTTAATAATTTTTAGGAGTTTACATTCTATCAAGGTCTATATTATAGTCTGTTCCGATCCTGCTGGTTCTTCCTATATCTCTCTTGCATGAAGTCACTCACATAAACCACTTTTAAAGCATTCTCCAAACTCTTTTATATAAAAGTTCCTTTGGTCCACCGGAGGATGTTTTCATCCCAAGATAGAGGCCAGCTGCAAAAGTAGAGATTGGAAGCTCATGGAATTGTGGAGCTTCTGAGCACAAACAGAGACTGAGGAACTAGAGCGGGCTCCTACAAATGTAGTAAGAACAGCAGTGACAAAGAAGGGAGAAGTAGCCCCAGTGAGAATGCAGGATCCTTTATGATCTAAGTCTCACACTTACAAAGGATGGAAGATCTTGGCTTTGTAAAAGATTCACTGAGAAACCTTTTCCTGTGTAGTACTATATGTAGTTTTCTGACTTACCACAGGATATGAACTCAAGCTCTAGAGAACCTGCAAATTAAAAAAAAATGCATTTATTCATGCAATTTGGGAGTCATTCAAACATGTAAGTTCTTAATACATACATATCTATTCTACCTTGGAAACGTAAAGGCAAATGCAAAAAAAGGAAGTTACTTTTTTAGAAGGAGAAAAAGGGTTGGATTCCTTTATTTTATCAAAAACAAAACCAATCCCCATGTCCTTTTAAAGTCAGTACTTAACCATATCCTTTGACTGGACAGCTATGAATTATCGAAAAAAGGCAACCCACTGGTCACTGTAAAATCCATGTTGATCTATTCCAGGAAAAAAGATGAGCTCTATATCTCAGAGTAAAACAGAGAGAGAGTGCAAAATAGCATTTCCCAACACTTATCCAGAAGCCGCCAGATCCTGGGACATTGCTAGTCAGTGTGAGTGGTGATTAAAAGTTACTCTAAAGCATTTCTTTCCTTTGAATGAATGAGCCTCAGCTTTCTCCTTTATAAAAAGTATAAGTGAGACTTGGTGATTGTTAAGGTTTTCAGGTATGTAATTTCACATATAATATCTTCATTGTAGTCATTTGGAGGGCATTCTTCTAGTAGAGGGACAGCTGAATATTTCAACCTATGTAATGTGACAAAAAGGAGATTAGAAAGGAGGATGAGAGAGTTAAAGAACAAGCAAAACTGTTTGATATTGGGGAAATTATTTCCTCTTCAAATATCATATCATCCACAAAATAGAGCAAGGAAAATAGAATTAAATGAGTTGAAGTATCCTAAATAATTTGTAAACACAAAGTGCCATATGAACATAAACAATTATAAAGCAGATAAAAAAGACAAGTAAAAAGCAAATAAATTTCAAATAATACCAGCCCTAATTTTTTTTAACTAAAATCATGGCATTCAGTTGTGCTTATGAAGGCCTCAATTTTAAGTAATTTTAACACATTTGCTTTCATGGACATAGACAACACAACTGACAATGGAGCATACATTCTTATATTTTTCCACATAGTAGTTATGAGTTGGTTCTAAGTTCTATACTATTAGTACTCGAACTGGATTTTCTAATTCTTAAAAAAAAAAAAAAAGTTTGTCTAGTCAAACCATGTGACAGTTTTAAAAGTTTATCTAAGGCAATCCCAATAGACTTTGAACACAAAATGCCATCTACACTCAGAAAAAGAACTAAGGAAACTGAAAGTAAATCAACACATGCTATATTTACTTTTTTTCTGATTTTTTTCTCTCATGGTTTTTCCCTTTTGCTCTGATTTTTCTTTCTCAACATGATTCATAAAGCAATGTATATCAAAATAAATAAATTTACAAGAAAAAATGAAAGGTTTAGAAAGAAAAACTGAAAATATGAATTTATGACCAAAATGATTGCACACCAGGGAATTAATCCTCTCATGCATAAACTTTTATACAACATGGGTCAATTTCAGGTCTTACATCAGGGAGTTTTGTTACTAGACTACTAGAAGATCTTATTATAATAGAATTGTATAATAAGGGCCTGATGGTAGGTAAAATGGGATTTACTGGCACAAATATTATGGTTTACATTTTTTGCTGACCTCAAATGTGTCTAAGGAATATTGACACTGTAAAAGATGTGTGCAGGAACACAGATGGTGGCTAGAAAATCAAACTGGACAAAAACTGATGAAAATAATTCATCGTAATTGATATTTGACGTTAGGAGGAATAATTAATTTGATTTTCTGGGAAAACAAAGTACTACTATAGTTTTATAAAGAACAAGTCAGGTAAAGATGATCTCATTTTATTTTTGTATAGGAAAATTTATTTTGACCATCAGGAAAATAATGTCTACAAAATCCAGATTTTACCATACATCTTACAAATTATTATTGTGGGAGGGGAATGGAGATATATAAATTTATATAGGGAATATAACCTGAGTTGAGAGAAATGTTTCACAATTCATTGGGATATCAAATAATAATTTGAGGGACAGAGATAATCCTAAGCAGAAAATAAACGTGATGCAAAAGAAACAAGAAACTTTGAAACAAGAAGAAATAAGGACTCTTTTTCTGGCTAGTATAAAGAATAAATAAGAATCAGATCCAATTCTTATTGCCATATGTTGCTGCTGAAAGAATCATAGCCTTAACTTTACAAAACTTTATCAGTAAAACAATGCCTCTGCTTTTCACTATGCTGTCCAGATTTGCTTCCTTCCAAGGAAAAGAATCTTTTAATTTCATGGCTACAGTGGCTATCTGCAGTGATGTTTGAACTCAAAAATATAAAATCCAAAATTGCTTCCATGGCTTCCATTTCCTCTATTTGTCAGTAGGCAATGGGATTTCTTGCCAAGATCTTAATGTTTTTATGTTAAGCTTCAATCCAGATTTCATATTCTTCTCATTTACCTAAATCAAGAAGCTTCGTGATTTCTCTTCACTTTCTGCCAACAGATTGCATGATCTGAAGTTGTTATTTCTTCCAACAACTTTAATTCCAGCTTTTGATTTATCCAGCCTGCATTTTCAGGATACACTATGCATTTAAGTTAAATGAATATGGTGATAATATTCAGCCTCCTTTTCCCATCTTAAACCAATCAATTGTTCTAACTGTTGCTTCTAGTCCTACATACAGGTTCCTCAGAAGACTAGTAAGATCATTTGATAGTACCATCTCTTGGAAGGACTTGCCACTTTTTGTTGTAATCCACATAGTCAAAAGCTTTATTGTGGTAATCAATGAAGATAAAGTCAATCTTCTGCCCCTTCAAAACTCGCTTTTGTGGTAATTCTTGGTTTGCATATTGCAGAAGCCTAGGGGGCAGAATCCTCAGCATGATCTTGCTGGGGTGTGAAATAAGTGGAATTGTTCAGTAATGTGAACATTCCTTGCCATTGACTTTCTTTAGGATTGGGATGTAAACTGATCTTTTCCAATCCAGTGTTCACTGTTGTGTTTTCCAAATTTGCTGCCATGTCGAATATAGAAACTTGAACATCATCATCTTTTAGATTAGTTATAAGTAACTCATCTGGAATTCCATCTCCTTTACTAGCCTTATTGTTAGCATTGCTTCACTTGACTTCATAGCTGGCTATAGATTTTTATTCATTATCCAGTTTTTATTTCAGATTATAATATATTTTCTGGGTAAATTATTCTTAATTGTAAACCTTTTTTGTTTTAGATTTTAGAATATCTCATTCCTTAGAAAAACTGTCTGATGAAAAACCATGATTAACTCAGTTTTTCTCAGAGGCACAATGATCCAAGAAAAGCTCAAAGAAATTATAAAAAGGAAAATGCTACACATAGCCAGATAAAGAATTGAGTTGTGTTTTTTTTCCTTTTGATCTATTTTTTCTTTCACAATAATGATTACTATGAAAATATGTTTTACATAATAGCATATGTATAAACTATATCATACTGCCTAACAGCTTTGGAAGAAGGGGGAGGAGGTAAGAAAATTTAGAAAAACGAATGCTAAATTTTTTCTTAATGTGAAAGTGGGAAAAATACTATTTAAAAAGAATCTCATTCCATTTCATTCACTGTTTTAAGTCGATAGTACAATCCTAATTGCTGTTCCTCATTATTTGATTTGCTTCTCATTTGCTGTTAGTATTATTTTTCTTTACTCTCAAATCTGTATTTTGTCAATGCTGTTACTGTGAGTTTATATTTTGAGACTTTTTTTTAAAGAAAATGATTGGTGGATTCTTATTTTTATGCCTCTCTTAAACTAATTGTTCTAGACAATTTTACTTAATGATTTGTTGAAATGATATCCAGGACGGCCATCAGGGAATGCCTGAAAAATATTATGACAAATGAATGTAGTCAATCCATCAATTAACAAGTATTTATAGGTAGCCGTCTCGGTCTGACCCAGTCTCCTTCAGCTGTCTGACAGTCTGACAGTCTCCACCAGCCTCAGTCTGAATCTAACTTTGTCCCCAGTTCTATAAGCCTTTAAATACCCTATTACAATTACATCATTACAGTATACTGAGTATAAGCCAATCTAGAATGATTACATCATTATATCAAACTACAGTGATTCTATCTATATCATAGTAGATATATGTGAACTAGAGAACCACTATCTCATCAATTCCATGTTTCAAGTATACTCCAGAATTCTGGCCCTCTACAACATTGTGTTGACACAATTTCCCCTAGTATTTTTGGAACATTTCTTTTTATTTTAGAGTCAACTAAAAAGGGGCTATGTTTCAATTCTATATTAGTCCCAAGAAGAAGAAAAAAAAATTGTGGCCAAAGAATAAAGACAAGGGGAAGCTAGGTGGTGCAGGATAGAGCATGGGCCCTGGAGTCAGGAGGACCTGAGTTCAACTTTGGCCTCAGACACTTAATACTTTGTAGCTGTGTGACCCTTGGCAAATCACAACTCCCATTGTCTCACAAGACAAACAAGAATAAAAAAATTGAGACATGAAAATGCCAGGAGATGTTTCCAGGATATGTCTCACCAGACTTCAAAGATTTTTAAGAATCAACACCCACATCTTGGAATTCATAGGAAGATATTAATGTAAGGAAATCAAATAAGTATCACTAGAAATTTAAGAAATCCAGGGAAAGGAAATGGAGACTTTAGGGGAACAAGTAGTGTTTCTGCCATTGCTCCTGATTGAAAGTGTTTTAGAAAAGAAAGACAAAGAAAATAACTTAATAAGATAGTTTAGATAAATGGAATAAATGTAAATAATAAGATAGTTTAGATAAATGGAAATGTTTAACATGCAAACTCTTGGCAAAGGATAGAGTCTAAAAAGGAAATCTATTTGAAGATTTGCATATCTGGTCAACCAAGATTTAAATTTAAAAGTAGAGGGAAAGGAGAAAACAATCTACTGGAACTATAGCTAATATAGTCTACCATGTAATTTGCCAGGCAAAACAATATAAGATGCATTTTAATATAATCTTGCCTTACATTGTATCGATCTCATTCTTACAGATTTCACATCCACAGATTAGTAAATTAGCCAAAGGCCTGTATCTACATGTTGTATATAGCACAGTGAATCATCTTACTTCATTTCTGAGGTTGCCATACCATATATTTCTTTTTTTATCCCTGTATCTAATTTTTCCTGCAAGAAAAAAACATGATACATTAGCAATTATAATAGTATTAAATAGAAGTTAAAGAAAAGGTATAAAAATGTCAAGATATTCCTTTCCCTAAATCCCATTCCATTACTTAGTTTTAGTGTATACAAATCAGAAATCTTGTAAAGCAGGGCCTTAAATTTATTTTTATTCATTTTAACTTTTGGTGAAAAGTACAAGTGCTAAAATGTTTAAAGAGCCACCCAAAAAATAAACAAAAGTAAAAATTATTGTGATTATATAAATCTTCATGAAAATTTTATGTTTTACACAAATATTATTTTATTTTACTCTTTTGTAACTTCCATAGCAATCTCAGAATTTCTTCTTTCCTACACCCAGTCAATATTCTGATCTATATCATACAAATTTCTGTTCTCACAATGCAATTCTCTATTAGGATTAAAACAATTCTTATTCAGAATCCTACTGCATCACATATTGATTCTAAAATAATCATACATATCACAGTACTTAGAAATGAGAACACAGAAATTACCAAAAACAAACAAACAAACAAAAAAACCAAATCCCAAACACAAAATCAAAAGTATTCTTTCTCTAGACTTTTTCATACTCGTCTAGTTATTACATTTATTTCTGTACATGTTTAATTTCTTCCATTAAATTAGAGGAATTTTAAGGACAATGAATATAATATTTTTTCAGCTCTGGATTCCCAGAAATTAGTAGAATATTTCACACAGAATGAGTTTTCAATAAATATTAATGTTATATATAACAAGAAGTATATAAAAATAAGTATACATACCAAATATTTACTAATAATAAATCATAAATAAATCATGTTTACTATGAGTACTTAACAGTTTCCCCCATTTCTGAAGTTTACAGGATCAAAATTTTGTCTACCAATTCATATCATAGTAGCTGTTGAATACTAGGTCACCCTTCTTTCTTTCTCAAGAAGTACAGCACTTGACTCATTATCTTCGTCAAAAATTCTTATCCTAATATTATTGCTCTGTAAGAAATGACCAGCAGGATGTATCCAGAGAGGCTTGGAGAGGCTTACATGAACTGAAGTTAAGTGAAATGAGCAAAACCAGGAGATCATTACACACTTCAACAACAATACTATAGGAGGGTCAATTTTTTTTTACATTCTTTTTTTTTAAATTTTATAATTATAACCTTTTTTTTTTTTTTACTATGAGGGTTAATTCTGGTGGAAGTGGCTATCTGCAACAATGAGAGAATCCAAATCAGTTCCAACTGATCAGTAATGAACAGAACCAGCTACAACCAATGAAAGAACATTAGGAAATGAGTGTGGACCACAACATAGCATTTGTATTCTTTCTGTTGTTGTTTGCTTGCATTTTTGTGTTTCTTCCCAGGTTATTTTTACCTTTCTAAATGTGATTTTTCTTGTGCAAGAGAACTGTATAAATATGTATGCATATATTGTATTTAACATATTCTTTAACATGTTTAACATATACAGCACTACCTGCCATCTAGGGGAGGGAGTTGAGGGAAGGAGGAGAAAAGTTGGAATAGAAGTGTTTGCAAGGGTCTATGTTGAAAAATTTCCCAGGCATATGTTTTCTCAATAAAAAACTATACTAATGAAAAATAATAAAATAAAATTTTTATCCTAGTTAGAGATCATTCAACATTCATAATAACGCTTTCTTAAATTGCAAAACCCTAATTCTTTAGCTTTCTTTTCTAAAGTTAAAAATATTGTCATTATGAACATAGCAAAAATAAATAAGAATTTCCAAATACAGAGGATAGAAAAAAAGACTTAATGAAATTTTAAGTCTCTGCAATGTATAGATTGCTTTTCTTTCTTCCTTCCTTCTTTCCTTCCTTCCTTTCTCCCTCCTTCTCTCTCTCTCTCTCCCTTCCTTTCTTCCTTCCTTCCTTCCTTCTTTTCTTTCCTTTCCTTCCTTTCTTTTTCCTTTTTCTTTTTCTTTTCTTTTTCTTTTTTTTTTTAATTGCTAAGGCAGTTGGGATTAAGTGACTTGCCCAAGGTCACTCAGCTAGGAAGACTTAAGGTCTTCCTGATTTCATGGCTGGTGCTCTATCCACTGTGCCACCTAGCTGCCCTGATTGCTTTTCTTTTTAAAAATAACAAATTTAATATGAAACTTTCAAAGTTGCTTTGCTTCCATGTAATTATTGCTGGCTTTTATTCTCTATTTTCTTTTATACATTAAAAAACTTTCAAAAAAAATTTTTGTAGTAACATCTCTAGTGCTTCTCCCAAGCATAACAAATTGAAAAGGCAAAAAAGAAGAAAATTTTGTAACAAATGTACAAATAAAATAAAATCTCACACTAGCCATGTATAAAAAAGATTATCTTATTCTATATTCTGTTTATGGTATATAACATGAAATCAGTTACATGATTCATCATCAGTCTTCTGGAGTCGTGGCTGGTCATTGTGTTAATCATAATTCTTAAATTTTTCTTTTTTTTTTTTTGTTTGTTTGCTTTTAGTGTCATTATTTTATTTTTTTCTTTCTTTTTTTTCTTTTTTTGGGGAAACCAAATCAAGATATTTATTTATAATTTTTTGACAGTATATATGCATGAGTAATTTTTTTAACATTATCCCTTGTATTCATTTTTCCAATTTATCCCCTCCCTCCCCTTGATGATAGGCAATCCCATACATTTTACATGTGTTACAATATAACCTAGATACAATATATGTGTGTAAATACCATTTTCTTGTTGCACATTAAGTATTAGATTCCGAAGGTATAAGTAACCTGGGTAGATAGACAGTAGTGCTAACAATTTACATTCACTTCCCAGTGTTCCTTCTCTGGGTGTAGCTGTTTCTGTCCATCATTGATCAACTGGAAGTGAGTTGGATCTTCTTTATGTTGAAGATTTCCACTTCCATCAGAATACATCTTCATACAATAATGAAGTGTACAGCAATCTTCTGGTTCTATTCATTTCTCTCAGCATCAGTTGATGTAAATCTCTCCAAGTTTCTCTATATTCCTCCTGCTGGTCATTTCTTACAGAGCAATAATATTCCATAACCTTCATATACCATAATTTACCCAGCCATTCTCCAATTGAGGGACATCCATTCAACTTCCAGTTTCTAGCCACTACGAAAAGAGCTGCCACAAACATTTTAGCACATACAGGTCCCTTTCCCCTCCTCAGTATTTCTTTGGGATATAAGCCCAATAGCAGCAATACTGGATCAAAGGGTATGCAGAGTTTGATAACTTTTTGGGCATAGTTCCAGATTGCTCTCCAGAATGGCTGGATTCTTTCACAACTCCACCAACAATGTATCAGTGTCCCAATTTTCCCACATCCCCTCCAGCATTCCTCATTGTTTGTTCCTGTCATCTTAGCCAATCAGTCAGGTGTGTAGTGGTATCTCAGAGTTGTCTTAATTTGCATTTCTCGAATCAGTAGTTATTTGGAACACTTTCATATGAGTGGATATAGTTTCAATTTCATCATCTGAGAATTGTCTGTTCATATCCTTTGACCATTTATCAATTGGAGAATGGTTTGATTTCTTATAAATTAGGGTCAGTTCTCTATATATTTTGGAAATGAGACCTTTATCAGAACCTTTAACTTTAAAAATATTTTCCCAATTTGTTACTTCCCTTCTAATTTTGTTTGCATTAGTATTGTTTGTACAGAAACTTTTTAGTTTGATGTAATCAAAATCTTCTATTTTGTGATCAATAATGATCTCTAGTTCTCCTCTGGTCATAAATTCCTTCCTCCTCCACAGGTCTGAGAGGTAGACTATTCTCTGTTCCTCTAATCTATTTATGATCTCATTCTTTATGCCTAAATCATGGATCCATTTTGATCTTATCTTGGTATATGGTGTTAAGTGTGGGTCCATATCTAATTTCTGCCATACTAATTTCCAGTTTTCCCAACAGTTTTTTCCAAATAATGAATTTTTATCCCTAATGTTGGTATCTTTGGGTTTGTCAAAGACTAGATTGCTATAGATGTACCCTTTTTTGTCCTTTGTATCTAATCTGTTCCACTGATTGACCGGTCTATTTCTTAGCCAATACCAAATGGTTTTGGTGACTGCTGCTATATAATAATCAGGATGGTGAGATGGTCACGTAATGCAATATCATTTCAAAGAAGTAGGGGAATTTAACTTGGAAAAGACAGAGGTAAAAGGAAAAGATGATAGCTACCGTGTTTCCCCGATAATAAGACACTGTCTTATTATTTTTTTGGG
Source organism: Sminthopsis crassicaudata (assembly GCF_048593235.1). Classification (NCBI taxonomy): domain Eukaryota; kingdom Metazoa; phylum Chordata; class Mammalia; order Dasyuromorphia; family Dasyuridae; genus Sminthopsis; species Sminthopsis crassicaudata. Next base: position 652,911,945 of record NC_133619.1, read on the forward strand.
ACTAAAAAACACCAGAGGGCTTATTTTCAGGGGAGGGCTTATTTTATCCTCCATCATGCCCCTTTTATCCTCCATCATGCCCATTTTATCCTCCATCATGCCCCTTTTATCCTCCATCATGCCCATTTTAGCCTCCATCATGCCCCTTTTAGCCTCCATCATGCCCCCTGAGTGCTTATTTTATTCTCTATCGCTTACTGAACTTACCGAGTTTTTAGATGGTCCTGTCTCAGCTCTGTTAGGATTACTAAGTGAGAACTCGGGTTGTCTGGATAGTGACGAGGTGAGAATTCAGGTTGGACAATTACAAGGTGAGAACTCAGGTTGACTTGATAGAAGGAGCAAGCCCATTGGCTGAAGTGGTTCTTCCCAGAAGCCCTTGCATTATCCCACGCCCATTCTCTGGGAGGATAAAGAGGACAGCACTCCAGGAAGAGGAGGAGACTCTGAATTGCATCAGGCTTGACGGAGCTCTCTGCAGGAAGGGAAGTCACTTCTAAGGACAAGAGTTAACAGCAACTGCCTGGAGACAACGGTTCACTACAGGAAGAAGAATCTGTCTGAGAGATTTGAGTAGACACAGCAGATCTCTTCCCAGAGAGCGATCCAGCAGCTTCTGGAGACGACAGCTCGCAACAATTGGCGCCCAACGTGGGGCAAGAACTTTTGCTTATCCTGACAAGAGGAGCTAGACCAGACCTTTGCAATTTGGCGCCCGAACAGGGACAGACACAGTCCTGATTCCAGTGGAAAAGCTTCCGATCTAGATCTCAGTCTCTCTGACCCAGAACCGTGAGTAACGAGGAAACTTTGTTAAAGATTAAGTGAGCGTGCTAATAGATAAATAAGGAACTTAACTTGTTAAGGGTTAAACCAGGAATCTCTTATAGCTGAAATGGGGCACATGTTAGCTAAATTCAATCCCTGGACCTCAGCCGACTCAACCCCAGCCCCAGAAGCAACCTCAGCTCCACCCCCATTCAGGAGTGGTACTATTGAGAGTATAATCAACATAATTGAGGAGCAGAGTTTACTTGTAACCTGGGTACAGATTGCTAAACTCTTGGCTGCATTAAGACGCACATCCCCTTGGTTCTTAGAGGAAGAAAAGATAGATGTAGATAAATGGAAGCTAGTGGGATATGAAATGAAAGAATTTCAAGCAAAAAATGGGCCTCGTTCAATTTCTGCAGAAGTATTTTATATCTACAACATAGTTCAATTAGCCTTAAACTATCAAGCAAGTTGTAGGAAAAGGAAAAGTTCTAAAAATGAACAGAGGAGGAAGTGTGAGGAAAAAAGGAAAGATCAAGATCTTTCCCTAGAGCAAGAGGATTTAAATGAGGAATTATGGTATGATTCTCTTGAAGAAGCTTCAACCCTGCCTAGAGAACAGATTATTGACAGGCCCACATTAACCCCACCTTCAGAGATGGAGGAAGAAAGAGAGGAAGAGGCAGAAACACAAACAGAATTGCCTGTGAAGAAGCCTAAGCCTATGACAAGATTAGAAAAAGCATTGGTTAAAGCTAAGAGAGAAGGACAGGATATAAGTGATTTTATACATGCATATCCTGTGATTGAAAATACTGACTCTGTAGGTAAAAAAAGGAGAAGATATGCACCTTTAGATTTGAATACAATTAAGGATTTGAAAAAAGGTTGTACCCTTTATGGGGCTACATCAGCTTATGTCAAAATGTTACTAGATGGTTTGTCTTATGAAGTCCTAACCCCGAATGATTGGAAATCCATAGCAAGGACATGTCTGGAGCCTGGAGAAAATTTATTATGGCTTGCGGAATTTCATGAATTATGTAAAATTCAAGTCAGATGCAATTTGGAAATAGGAGTTAACACACAATTCACTTTTGAGCACTTAGCTGGTGAAGGTCAATATGGAGAGAATTCGGAACAGATTAATTATACCATGACAATATATGAACAAATTGCTAAGGCTGCAATAAAAGCTTGGGGTGTCCTTCCTGGACAGAAAGATCGTGGAGAGGCTTTCACTAAAATACAGCAAGGTCCCAATGAACCTTTTGCAGATTTTGTGGGACGTTTGCAAACTGCTGTCAAAAGAACTATTGGAGAAAATTCAGCTACAGAAATAATGACCAGACATCTGGCTAAGGAAAATGCCAATGAGATTTGCAAAAGAATTATATGGGGATTAGACAAAGATGCTCCTTTAGAGGAGATCATAAGACGCTGTGCTACAGTGGGAACAAATGCTTTTTACACCCGGACAATGATGAATGTGGAAAGACAGGGTCCCTCATGGCAAGGGCCTTCTAGAGAAACTCGGCGATGTTTTCAATGTGGAAAAATTGGGCATCTAAGAGCTCAGTGTAGATATGGAGATACAGTGAGAAGACAGGATGAGAGAAGACCTAAAACTCCATGTCCAAAATGTCACAAGGGCCTCCACTGGGCCTCCGAATGTAGATTGACACAGGGAAATGACAGGTGGGGCCCAGCTTCAGCCCCCCAAGTGGGGCATGATGGCAGCCGAGGTTACATCCAGAGAATTTTAAGACACGATCAATCAGCCAAAAGGCAATCAGATGGAAGAAAGGGATTGAAATTAGGAAAAATAGAGTTGTGTGCAGTAGAGACTACCGAGATACTCCCTGGAGAAGTGAAATCTGTTCCTGTTGAGCCTATGGATCCTTTGCCTCCAGGCACAGTAGGCTTGACCATTTCACCTTCTGAGAGTGCCTACAAAACAGTGTCCATCCATACACTGATGTGGGAGACTGGAGAACGTGTATCTAATATCCCAGTCACTAACACAGGCAGACAACGTGTGATTTATCAACCAGGAGAAGTAGTAGCATCAGGCTTATTGTTACGGACCCCTAATAAGCAACCTAGTGATAGTCGCCTAGATTTTGACTCCAATGAACAAAATCCAGGAATATATTGGACAGCAGCTGTGACAGCTGACCGACCTATGCTTACTATTTATATAAACGGAATACCATTTGAAGGATTGGTAGACACGGGTGCAGATCGTACAGTTATTAGAGGTGCCAATTGGCCCGTTCACTGGCCAAAGATTAAAGCAGACACCTATATGTCTGGGGTGGGAGGATCAATAGCAGCAGAAGTTAGTGCTAGGCCTTTGAGATGGGTATTTGAAGGAGAAACAGGAGCTTTTACTCCTTTTGTGGTTGAAAAAATCCCCATCAATCTGTGGGGAAGAGACATTTTACAGCAGATAGGATTACAAATAAGCACTTCGGCTTTTTAGGCAGGGCTGCTGTTGAAGGCCTACCTGCACTTTCACCAGTTCCTATTCAGTGGAAGACTGATTCACCAGTGTGGGTAGAACAGTGGCCCTTAAGAAGTGATAAAATTCAGGCCTTATTAGACATAGTGCAAGAACAACTTGACCAAGGACACTTGCGGCCTTCTCTAAGTCCTTGGAATTCCCCAGTATTTGTGGTGAAAAAGAAATCTGGAAAATGGAGGATGATAACTGATCTAAGAAGAGTAAATGAACAGATGGAAACTATGGGAACTCTTCAGCCTGGACTTCCATCTCCTACTCAGTTGCCAAGAGAATGGCCTCTATGGGTTATAGACATTAAGGATTGTTTCTATTCTATTCCTCTAGATAAGGAGGATATGAAAAGATTTGCTTTTTCAGTGCCTAGTGTTAATTTGGCCGAGCCTTATAAAAGATATGAATGGACAGTTTTGCCACAGGGAATGAAAAACAGCCCTACTATGTGCCAAATGTATGTTGCAGCTGCTCTTGCTCCAGTAAGAAAAGCCTTTCCAAAAGTAATATTGTTACATTATATGGATGATATTTTGGGATGTGCACCTGAGGAACAAATGTTAGAGGCATGTCTACAAAGGACCATGGAAACATTAAAGTACTACAAACTGCATATAGCTACAGAAAAAATTCAAAGACATGCTCCTTTTCAATATTTAGGATATGAAGTGTATCCTAAGACACTCACAGTACAAAAGCTTTCTTTAAGAACAGAGAAGTTGAACACCTTAAATGACTTTCAAAAATTAATAGGAGATATCCAATGGATGCGTCCAGTGTTAGGCTTGACTACCTGTCAATTGCAACCATTATATGACATTTTAAGGGGAGACAGTGCTTTAAATTCACCACGCCAGCTTACAAAAGAAGCACAAAAGGCTTTGAGAGAAGTTGAACTGGCTTTATCCAATGTGGTTGAAAGAGTCATTCAAAAACCCTTGGAAATATCAGTTTTTGCTACAAAAGAGGCACCCACAGCAGTCCTTCATCAAGGAGACAGAGTGATTGAGTGGGTGAACCTCCCAGCACAACCAGAACAAAGCCTTACACCTTACCCAGTGCTTGTGGCTAGGATTTTATTAAAGGCTATTAAGAGAGTAACACAATTATCTGGAATAAGTCCTGAAAAAATATACACATTCTATACTAACGCACAGATTAATGTATGCTGTGAGACCATCCCAGAATGGCAAATTTTATTGGCCACCGCTCCAAATTTTGCACATGGATCTCCATTAAAGATTACCCGGCTACTACATAATTGGCGATGGATTTTTGAAGAAAAGGTTTCTAAGGTTCCTCTTAAAGGACCAACAATCTTTACAGATGCCTCCAAAGAAAATATTTGTGCCATATACTCTCATGATTTAACCATAAAGAGAGTAATCAGGACTCCTTTTCAATCCACTCAACAGAATGAATTATTTGCTATCATGCTAGCTCTCACTTATTACCCAGGAGACGTAAATATAATTACTGATTCAGCCTATTCAGTAGGTGTAGTACAAAGAATTGCCACAGCCCAAATAAAATTTGCAGCCTCCAATATTTATCAGCTCTTTAAGGAACTTCAAGAGCAAGTGAGAAAACATCCAGGCAAGATTTATATCTTGCATGTCCACTCACATAGTGGACTTCCAGGTCCCATTTTTGATGGAAATTCAAAGGCAGATAGCCTTCTAACCATGTTAGCCAGTAGTCCTTTATTTCAGGAAGCACAAGAATCTCATTCTAAATATCATCAGGCTGCTCGAGCTTTACGTTTACAATTTGGAATCACAAGAGAGGAAGCTAGGAGCATAGTAAAAAGCTGTACAGCTTGTCTTCCTTTCCATGCTCCTACACTCCCTCCAGGGAAGAATCCTCGTGGTTTGAGACCCAATGAAATCTGGCAAATGGATGTGACCCATTATAAATCTTTTGGTCGTCTATCTTTTATTCATGTCGTGGTAGACACCTTTTCAGGATTCACATTTGCAATGCCAGCAGCAAAAGAGACAGCCCGAGTGGTCACTGAATTCCTTATACAGGCTTTTGCAATTATGGGTGTGCCACAAGCAATAAAAACAGACAATGGACCTGCATATACGTCCAAACATTTTACACACTTTTGTGCACAGTATAAGATTTTACATACCACGGGCATACCCTTTAATCCTCAAGGGCAGGCAATAGTAGAGAGAAGAAACAGAGATATTAAGACACTCCTCCAAAAACAAAAGAAAGGGGGAGCCACAGGTAGCCCTAGGGAACTTCTAAATTTAGTTCTCTATACCATTAATTTTCTAATTTTTGACAAAGATGCACTGGCTCCAGCAGACAGGTTTTATAACCCACCAGAAGGGCAGTGTCCAGTGAGAGCATCTCCACTGTCCTTAGATAATCGCCAGGTGATGTGGAGAGATCCAGAAAGTGGTGAATGGAAGGGACCAGATAGGTTAACTGCCTGGGGGAGAGGGTTTGCTTGTATTTCTTCAGCAGGAGAAGGAATCAGATGGGTGCCAACGAGTCATATTCGCCTTGTCCACCAGAGAGAGACAGAAAAAGAGAAAGACCTCAAAATAAAGGAGAAGATCTAAGAAACATCTGACACTGAAAGAGCATGGATAATAAGAAGACTGTTAAAGAACTTTAAAAACCAGCAGGAATCATTGGACTTCCTCACGCAAGATGAGACTAATGGACAATGGACTTATGGACATTTATAAATTTTCAATTTATGATTATGTTATATACTTCTAGCATGTGTTACGTTACTATGTTACTATGTGCTTATGTAATTTATGTAATTATCTGTAATACTTCCCATATTGATGGATTTATGTTTCAAGGTCATTTATGTAATTATCTGTAATACTTCCCATATTGATGGATTTATGTTTCAAGGTCATGACTGTCCTATGTTCTAAATCAAAAGAAAGGGGGAGATGTTAGGATTACTAAGTGAGAACTCGGGTTGTCTGGATAGTGACGAGGTGAGAATTCAGGTTGGACAATTACAAGGTGAGAACTCAGGTTGACTTGATAGAAGGAGCAAGCCCATTGGCTGAAGTGGTTCTTCCCAGAAGCCCTTGCATTATCCCACGCCCATTCTCTGGGAGGATAAAGAGGACAGCACTCCAGGAAGAGGAGGAGACTCTGAATTGCATCAGGCTTGACGGAGCTCTCTGCAGGAAGGGAAGTCACTTCTAAGGACAAGAGTTAACAGCAACTGCCTGGAGACAACGGTTCACTACAGGAAGAAGAATCTGTCTGAGAGATTTGAGTAGACACAGCAGATCTCTTCCCAGAGAGCGATCCAGCAGCTTCTGGAGACGACAGCTCGCAACAGCTCTACTCTGCGGCGCTGCTCTCAGTAGCGCCAGCAAGCAAATCACCAGGGAAGAAGAGGATGACGCGCTCACTGCTGCAGCTCTGATTGGATGCAGCTCGGAGCGCGACGTGCGTTTCACCCGGGAGGGGAGGGCGGCGCTGCTTACTGAAGGTACCGCTACGCAGCATATAGCGCAGGGGATCACCATGATGACCGTTTTCATAGTAAGTTCGATAGGGCTTATTTTCGGGGGAGGGCTTATTTTAGCGGAATATTAAAGAGTATGTGGGTGTCTTATTTTCAGGATAGGTCTTATTATCGGGGAAACATGGTATCTTCAAGTATTTGAGGGACTGTTACATGAAGGAGAATAGTCTTAATCTGCTTAAGCTCAGAAAGCAGAACTACTATGAAAGGATAGAAAGTTAAAGAGAGGCAAATTGAAATTTGGTGTAAGGAAGAGATCCAGACAATTAAAACTACTTCAGGGTGGAATGGGCAGCCATGGGAGGAGATGAGTTCAGCCTCCCTGAAGATGCTAACAATAATAGGACTTTAAAGTGTACAAAGCTGTTTACATATTTTGTCTCATTTAATCTTCTTAACAACTTTGTGCCATTATCCCTGTTTGGCATATGAGAAACCTGAAGCTGTGAAAAGATTCAATGATTTGACCAGAGTCACAAAGCTAACATCTGAAACAACATTTGAACTTAGGTCTTTCTGATTCTAATGCCAGCACACTATCCACTGTATCACTTAAAAACAGATTTTTTTTTCATATACAGGGTCTAATAAACACACATTCATACATATGGAGAGGGATAGCAAGACACTGTAGACAGAATAGTGGCCTCAAGAGTTAGGAAAAACAGGTTCAATTTTCTCTTAAAAAATCAAGTTTTGTTGTCTTGTTTTTACATTGCAAACATTTACAGATTGCGACCATCTCCTTAGAAGACTCTTGTAATAAAGTAAAACATTTAAGCTAAACAATACTATAATGTCCTCATTTGAAAGTATACACAACATTTCACATCTATCACATTTATCACCTCTCTATTTTTCAAACTTGAAAAACAATTATTTTTTCTCCCTCCCCATTGAAAAGAAAAATAAATTTCTCGCAATAAATATGCATAGCCAATCGACATCTTTCAATGGCTATATGTCTTTGTGTATATATATATACATTCTTCATCCTAATCTATTGCTGTTCTTTACTGGAAAACATGATTTGCTATCAATTCTCTGGGATCATGAATGGTCATCATTCTTAAACATTGATCATCCTTACAATTTTGTTGTTATAGAAATTGTTCTCTTAGTTCTACTCCTTCATTCTTCATCAGTTAGGGACAGTCTTCATATGTTTTGTAATATTGATGTTATAGTATAACTTGTTCTACTACTTCATTGTTTCACTATGTATCAATTTAATTTTTTTGACATTTTGAAATCATGTCTTAAAGCACCAATAATAATATAATATTAGAACATAATATTAATAATACTATAGTAATAGCTCAAATCTCACTTCAAACACTAAATTTTTCTTTGATTTGGGGACAAACTCTGTTAGGTTCTTACTAAGTGCTAATGAGATAATGAGATATTAGGTTCTTACTAAGTGCTAAGTCGGTACTTGACAATTCTCTAGTTCTGGCTTTTCCTGGGGAAGAGCTTGCATGCTTAGGAGGAGCAAGCTCATTGGTTGAAGTAATTCTTCCCAGAAGTCCTTGCATTATCCCATGCCCATTCTCTGGGAGAATAAAGAGGGCAGCACTCCACAGATAGTCAGTCTCTGCTCTAGACAGACTTGAGGCAGCTCTGCAACCTAACAAAAACAACCTAACAAAACTCTAAACTCCTATTTTCTCCTCTATAATAAGAATATCTCCAGCATCAGTTGTGTTTTCAGTATGAGTAATTCCCTGTGTCAAGACAAATTGGAGCACTTAATAACTAAGTGCTAGAAGATTTCCCATGTCACATAAAAAGTCACTTCTATGACTGGGCCTGGATTACAAGCTTAGTATGGGATTCTTTTTTATTCCTTCTCAGATAGACTTCTTGATTCACTATGATATATTATCTCTATTTACTTATAAAATGAGTGAAAATAATACCAATATTCCATACACTTATGGAGTCATATGAGGAAAGGACTTTGCTAACTTTAAAATATCTTATAAATGTGAATTATTAGTACAATAGCTAACTTATGGATAGTTCTATAAGGTTTACACAACACTTCACACATATTATCTCATTTGATAGAAAGGACAAGGACTACATATGTGATCCCATTGGTAAAAGAAACTGACAGATGAAGTAACTCCCTCTACCAATGCTGGTTGAAAACTTCTCTAAATCTTATAGTATTAGAAAGTTGTCTAGAACCATGAGAGGTTGTCCTTAGCAGTGTTAGCTTGTTTTTTCACACGAGCTATTGCTCCAGAAAAAGGATTCAACTAATTAAATAAGGGAAAAGAAAATAAGGAAGAAATGACAAATCAGAACTGGAACTGATTATCTTGTTTAATCCCTTCATTTTGCAGATGAGACAACTGCAACTCAGAACATTTAAGGGACTTGCATCATGTAGGAGGTTAAACAGCAGCATCTGTAATGAAAGATTCCTCAAACCCAATTATAATATTATTTCACTAAATCAAATCATGATCCTTTGTAAATAATTGATATGAGTTATTTGTTATCTAAACTTAGGAAGAGAATTTTGTTAATCACTATGTAGCTCATTGCAACATTATTTTATATATAAAATCACCGTACTATTTTGTACTTCTCAAGTATCTAACTAAGATTAGGTCATCTCCAACTCGTACTTTTTCTCCTTCTGAATGCTGTTTGGAAGCAGGATAGATGGCCCAACAACATGTTTCAACTACAAGAATATTCCATTCAACTATAAACATTTAGTGAAATAGACCTTGCCTATAAGAAAATAATTAATTGAGGAAGATATATACTTGTATAGATATTTTGCATCAGGTACAAAATAGATACAGGATTATCTGTAGGAAAAAAAAGAGAAAAGAATCACTAGCAGCTGCTGAAATCAGAAAAGGTTCCATTCAGAATTTAACAATTAAGATTAAACTAAAGAACTCTAAGAATTCTAAGAAGTAGAGAAGAGGAAAAACGAATTCTAATTATGAGCAACATCTAGTGTGATGTCAAGGAGAAAGGAAATGGACTGCTATATGGGAATAGCAAAGAAGGACTATTTCCCATGTTCATAACAAAGTCATAAAAGGTCATAAATGGGAATAAAGCTACTGTCGCTTACTAATTATAGGGGAATGACACAGTCGGACCTTTTAAGGAAAATCAATGGTTGGAGATGGGAGTGATAAGAGAGGAACTAAAGCAAGAGAAAAAAAAAAAAAACAAGGAGGCTATCGTAGTGATAGCCATATGTGACAAAGGCCTGAAGTGAGAAGGGAGTCACTTGAGCCTAAAGAAAGGGATGATGAGAGGTAAAAATGATAAGATTTCATAAATGAATGGACACATGGGTTAAGAGTAAATGATATGTCTTAGGTGATATTAATGTCACAAATCTGGAAGACTGGTGGTACTACCCTTAAGAGAAATAGAAAAGGTCTAAAGAGAAACACTGAGAATTAGCTCTTTTTAAGTTTTTGCAAATTTCATTAATTTAAGACATAAAATTTATTTATTGTTTGTTTGAGGCAATTGGGTTAAGTGACTTGCCCAGGTTCACATAGCTAGGAAATGTTAAGTGTCTGAGGTCAAATTTGAACTGAGGTCCTCTTGATTTCAGGGCTGGTGCTCTATGCAGTGCACCACCTAAATACCCCATATATAAATTTTCAAGCTCAATCCGATAATGCTTTCTCACTAACATATTTAAGAAAGTACAAAGTAACATTTCATGTAAAAAAATAACATTTCCTTTAATCATCATAATTAAAATAATTTTTGCAAATGAGTTGTGTATGAGGACTGTAAGAAATGCTATTTTCCCCTTAAGCTCTTTTTTAGACAAGGCACAATATCCATTAAGTTTTATCTATTAAAATTCTCTGTCATTGAGCCAAATGGAAATGAAATTTTAAAAACATGAGAAATTTAGAGGTAAATATAGTTCTTTATACTTCTTTAAGCAATGCAAATAGATCAGTTGGATAGAATTTTTTGTTTTAAATAATCTATGCTTTTATATTAATCTCTCTCATCAGCTTTTATACTAATATATTTATATTAAACTGAAATAAGAATTTGGGGATGGAATGAGAGGTAGAAATAAACCTGGGATTCAATAAAATAAATGAGAATTCTCATATTTTTTCCTTAAATCATCATAAATAATTGGATATTCTGGATACCTCAAAAATGAAGAATATCAATACCTAGTTCTTTACATTATTGAATTAGTGAAATGAATGGTGAAATGATGCAGCTTTCTCAATTTTCCAAAATATTTTTACATTGCCTATTTAATCTATGTTCACATTTTATAATCTATAGAAAAGAAGCCAGAAATAGAATACAGGAATTTTCCTTTTACAATCTTCATGCTTTCCTTTACCTAAGAGCCTGCCAAATGATGCAATTCAGAGAACTTTCTTATCAGACATTATTGTACATCAGGATCACTAACTGTGGAGCCAACATTTATTCTTTAAAGAGTAATTTTTTAAAATGTTCTTAATAGAGACTGAACAGATAAAACATGATTGTTTTTACTCATCAGAGAAGATAAATTAAAGGGCCAAAATAAAAGAAATTCTGGATACCATGTAATTAAAGTCTCCTGAACAAAAATGAAAAATGTGGTAAGTCAGGCTGATGGTCTCATCATTTAGAGAGGAATAGAAAATGGGAAAACAAAGCCATAAATTCACCATGTATTCAATGGATCTACAGTTTCATTATATTTAGGGATGATGGGACCAAATAGATGACTGAGTGGATGAATAATTGAATGAATTTTTTAAAAGAAAGTTAATAGAAGGAGAAGAAAAAGCATTTATGAAGTATCTACTATTTGTCCTAAGTGTTTTACAAATATTATCTTATTTGAATGGAAGTAAAAATAAATGAAAGACTAAATGTAATTTCACACGCTATTATAAAAATTGACTATTGGGAAGCAATGCAGAATGACATTTCATTCTCAAACATAAGAAAAAGCAAGTTTGAATACATAAAAGGGAAAGGAATGATGATAGCTGTGAATTAATTCTAAATCCTCTACTTTTGCTAAAAGCAATCCATGACTAAAAGGACTATCACATAAAAATGACACATATTCATCTAATGTATCATATCATGTCCCATAATTTATTCTTATCTAATCCCAGAAAGCATCTTATTAAAAATTGACCCAATACACAGCTCACCTGTTGTGTCTTCTTGTAACCTAACATCAAACGCCAGTTTATCTTTTGAAGATCAGGAGATGAAAAGACAGCAGAGATACTAGAAATAAAGAAGTAGGTGTTTGTTCATCCTTACATGTTTATATTCATGACCAATTTCTGTGATAAAAGGAATATGCCATTGAACTGCCTCCATTATACCATAAAATAGACTTTTTCCATAAACAGGCTCTTTCTTTTCTAACCATGGGGTTTTAATTGCCTATAGTTTAGAACTGTGTTTAAGTTGCACTGATCAAATTTAATGTCCCAAAGTGAATGGTCAGTCCCTATTTGTTTCAATTTCCTACAAAAAATGGGAGACATATTGGCAATAAAAGAATTGCTCCTTGGGAAATAAATAAGTGAGGACCAAATTAGATCCTCAGACATGTTGTATACATATTGTTCAAGAATTCCATGAAGATAAACAGAGTAGACTACGATTCTGAAGAATACAATTCAGATGAGGTTAGAAAGAATATGGCTTTTAACAGAGAGCAGGGAATATTTTTTGGCTAAAAGGAGAATAAACACAGAGAAAATGAAAATCCTCATAAAGGAGGGAAAAAAGCATCAAGGCAGCATTGACAAGTGCATATCAGCTGGGACGTGGCTTTTTAAAACTCTGGGTTAGCACACATTGGACTCATTACTCCTTTGAACTGATTTTTAAAAACAATGCAATAACAATAATACTACTTGACATTTTGAACAGTGATTGAAATTGTAAATCATTTTCTAGTTCAGATTAACTAAGTACTCACTACCAAAGAAAAAGCAGAGACATTTTGAAAAAGAAAAACCTAGCAACATCCCTATAAGTTGCTGTAATTTCTAAACATTCTATTACAATTTAGAATATCAGAGAGCTTTTCTATAAAATATCTTTTCTGATCCTTCCAGATACTTTCTAAATATTATATTGTTTACATATTAGGTTCATGAAAGATCTCCAAAAATTAGAATGATGTATTTTAGGAAAATTGAATTATATACAAGAGTGGAAATAAAGATTGATAGAAGGGGGTTAATTTAAATTTAAAAATCCTGTATTCAGATATAAGCAAAATTGTCTATAAGAATGCTATATCCCAGAAAACATTGACTACAATAGAAAAGTTATTAACTACAACATAAAACATTTCATCAATTTTTGTTTCTTAAATATCAATCCAAGTAATAACTTTTCTTTGATTTATTTAGATTTAACTTCAATGGATCATTATACTTTAACATCAGACTTAAAATTTACAAGTAACCAAAACTAAGATTAACTTAGCTGATAGTTGTTTGGCTCACAGAAATCTTTTTTTTTTTTAATTTTTTAAATTTTTTTTGACTCACAGAAATCTAAACGCATGATTAAAAAGCAAAGAGGAAAAGTTCTGAAGCATTAATACCTCTAACTAGAAAGATACTATCTATTTAAAATGTTTGAGCATACTTGGGAAAATGGAGAAGAGAATTTCAGTCTCCTTTCTGAATTTCCTTTGATTAATACATTCATATTTTTCTAACTGTTTAAATATTGGATTTTTGTTTTCATTGTTTCAAATGTAAATTTTTGGCAGTCTGAATTAAGCTAACAGAATTCACAATTCTGCAAATAAATCTCATTTGGGTCCATTTAAAATAAATTGTTAAAATTAAAAATAAATTGTTAAAAATGTAATAGTATTGCAAGGTATACAATACTCTTTTAATCAGGCACTATGAAAATCTTCTAATTAGCACTTCCAGGTTTGAGGCAGTGAGAGGGGCTACACCCCCAGTTTAGGATCTTTGACAGATTACTTAATCTCTAATTGCTCCTCACTTTTGAAAAAGAAATCTATTAATCCTGGTGTCCTTTTACCTTCTCCAAACATTTATAATTCAATATTCTAATATATATTTGAACACAGAGACATGTGTTAAAATTCTATCTCAGATAATGCCTATTGGTGCAACCTTGAGGAATTCCAGTTTTCTGGAGTTTTTGTAATCAACCCGATTTTACTTACAAATAGGAAATAGTTACTCATATCAACATCAACCAAAAAATAAGAATCTGTCCATAAAAACTTATTATGATGACAGGGAAGATCAATTCACAAATTGAGAAAAGGACAATGTTAAAACACCCATGAGCAAAACCCCAAAGGAAAATGGGAAGTGGTCTTGAAGCCAGAAAGGTTTCATGGAAGAACTCAAAAAGAAGCTTAAAAATTATATAAGAGAAATAGAACTAAAATTCGGTAAAGAAATGAGAAGGATGCAAGAGAATTATGAAAAAAAAAAGAGTAAACATCTTAGAAAAAAACAATTGCTTAAAAAGCAGAATTGGTCAAATGGAAAGAGAGTCTCAAGAATTGATGGAAAAAACATCCTTAAAAATGGAAAAGGAGCTACAAAAGGTCATTGAAGTTAGAATTTGACAAGTGGAGACTAATGACTCTCTGAGAGAGATATCAAGAAAAAAGAAAGAAGGGTTTTCACATATTTTCTAAACCCATGCAGCAAATATGGGAAGACATGGACAGTAATTACACAACCATAGCAACAAGCAAAGATTGGGGCCATATCCTCATGAATGAAAGAACAAGTCTATCTGAATTTGTCAGTAAAAATGTTCGTCTCTATCATATATATAATTTTCAATTTCATAACTAGAATAACTATACATTTTTGCTTAAGCCATGTGCACAACATTTATTTTAAAACTTGTTTAACTGTGAGTTTTAATGAATAGTCACAAATAGGTAATTTCGTGATAATAACAATAATTACATAACAGCAAATGAAAATTTTAGCCTGTTAACAGCAAACAGCATCACCTATAATATCTCACTTGAGTCTTACAATAACCCTATTGGATAAGTCTTATTATCTCATTTACAGATGAAAAAACTCAGTCTGAGAATGATGACTTGACAGGTTCTCAAAGTCAGTGTATAAGGCAGTATTTGAACTCAGATCTTCCTGATTCTAAATTTCACATTCAGTCTCCTCTAACATTTACATAATTAGGAAAAAAATCTAGAAAAAGTTAAGGGAAGATATGATCATTGTCACTAAACAGGCCAGTTTTAAAAAGAATAATTAAAGGAATATCTGTTTGCAAAACTACAACAGAGCTTCAGCTTTTATATTATCTCCACTACCTCTGCATTCCAAATAATATATATGATTGTACTATGCAATTTTGTTACAAAGCTAAAAATAACTCGGAATAAAATAAATGATAATGAAATGTGATCACACAGAGTAGTTAGCAACACATACATACTGTTACTAACAGTTTTTTTTTTTAAACACTGAAAATATGTATAACGTTAAATCATAATAAAAATGCTGGTATCAATCATTAGAATATATTTCAATGACAAATAATTTCCCAATGAATCAATGCAATATTGAAGTTTTTATAGTCTGAAATCTATCATGGCAATAATTTAGCTAAAGAATATTTAAAATACATTTGAAGAAATGACTAAAGACATTGCCTTAATATATTAAAAGAAAATTCTAGAATGTGGTTATACATGTAAAATAAATAGATTAGTTGATTATTTGGTGGCTAAGTTCATTTTATATTAACATTTTACATGGACTTGAGTACTTGCCCCTTCTGCTTTCTCCATGGTGTTGGCCAGCATCTCCTGGAGAGCTCGGACGTATACGGATTGTTCCAACACAAAGGTATATATTGATAGGACTGGAGAGACATTCTGTTTAAAAAAGGAAAAAAATTAAATTATTAATTTTGTCATTGTCAATTAACCAGGAATAACCCCATTTTTTTTTCTTTTGGATAGACTTTACAGACAAAGTAAACACTTTATCATTGTCTGATTATTTCAGGCTATGCCAGATGCAAACTAAGATTGAAAAGCATAAAGCACATAAACATATAGCTTTTGATAATTTAAAAAATTATTAATAATCATAACTTGGCTTGCCCTCCTCCTGGTATAAGCCAAAATTCCTTGCAAAATATTTTTCTTATATTAACTGAAATATCCTTTCTTTATATTTTTCATTGATTCCTTTTATATTCTTGACTTTTTCCTTCTAAATAAATTTTATTATTTTTTCCTAATTCAGAAAAATATTTTTGATAGTTTAATTCATATGGTTTGACTATGTATACATATATGTGTATATATATCAATATATATACACATACATATATATGCTCAGTGCTTTGTTTAGTCAGACACCGTAGTGCTTCTAGAAATTTTGCTGATAACCATGGAAGTTACTTTGGTGTAAATAATAACTAGCGGCGGTGGAAACTTCACTGGTGGTTTTGATAGCAGTCATGATGTGGGAGGATATGAATGGATTTGCAATGATAATGATAGGAAGGAAGTGGCTCTGGTTTCTTTCACAGAAACAGAGACTTTGGACATGGTGAACAAGGTGACATAAAGCAGGACAGAGTTTTTGGTAGCAACTATGATAACTAGGCAACGGAGGATGTAGCAGCAACTTTAGACATAGTAAAAGCGACAGCACTTTGCCAACTGCAGCGATGGGTCCTCAATCTTTGGTATCAACAAAGGAAGAAACTTTGGAAGCAAGAATTCCTGCCCTTGTGGTAGGGACCAATATTTTCCCAAACCACATCACCAAAAGGACTAAAGTGATTCACATATTAAAAGCACTGGCAGAAAAATTAATTCCTGTTAGTAAACAAAGTTCAGCAGAAGGAAGTTAGAAAAGTGACAAGGTTACAGCACATTGGCGAACTCAGCCAAGTACAGTGACCACACATTCTAGCATTTCAAGAAGACATATTCTAGCCAGAACATTTTTTTTGGGGGGGGACACAGGTTAATTTCAGTTCTGTGGTAATTTTAAAACATCACAACAAAAACGTACTAAACTTCTGTTTGTCTCAATTGCCTCAACTGGTATGGACTGAACTCTATGACCTTTGAGACTCTTCCCAACTCTGTAATTTTAAGAGATTGGAAATGGTTCAGTAACAACTGGATATCAAGTCATATTATACTGAAATTATCCCACAGGTGAGTGGTATCCAGTATTTTCACTAAGATTTTTAGGATGAAAAGCACAAGGTTTTAAGATTTGCAAAGGGCTTGACATCTATTATCCCATTGATCCTCTCAAAAATCGGGGCCAGACAGACGCTAGGACTATTCCCATTTTACAAAAAAAAAAAAAAAAAAAAAAAAAAAAAAAAAACAAAGACAAAGACAAAGACAAAAATTCTATCTTGAAGCCAGAGAGAGGGAGCTGTCCAGCATCACAAGATTATCCGAAGCACGATTT